>NC_090246.1:83816644-83856337 GCF_037325665.1 Littorina saxatilis
AAGCGATGGCGCGAAGCGCCGAAGCGATGGCGCGAAGCGCCGAGCATGCTAGTGGGGTCCGGGGGCATGCCCCCCCGGAATTTTTTTTTAAAAAGGAAGCAAAATTGTGCAATCTGGTGCAATCTGAGCGTGTAAAGTGCTATTTTCAGGTGATACATTTTTCTTCTTTTTTGTTTTCTTCTTTTTTTTGTTGTTGTTTTTTTTTGTCCCGCTGGGGGGGTGCAATTGCACCCATTGCACCCCCCCCCCAGATCCGCCCCTGCATGTACACATTGTACACATAATCATAATGTATGTGCAAAATCCATGAAGAGAACAACGTAAACAGAGAGAGAGAGAGAAAAAAAAAAGAAAAAAAAAATTAACTGAAATGAAATGATTATACTAGTAGATCTTTATGTACTTATCAAACAGCAGTACCTGATCGAGGCATTAAGTGCCACACGACGATGAAAGCATATACAAAAAAGTATGTCTTCTAAAACTGGCAACAGAAAGTGGCTGTCTGAGAGAGACTGGTAAACCATTCCACAGAAATGGACCTGAATATGCCAGACTAGTTTTATACAAGTCAATTCTAGGGAGGGGAACATTTAGTTTCTTCGTGCGGCTTGATGAAGTCTCAGTTAATAATATTCTTTTAGTTAAATAGTCTGGTACACGTCCAAGAACTATTTTATGCATAAACCTTGCCTTGTTAAACGCTAGTCTGGATGAAAGTGGAAGAATTTCAGCTTTTTTGTAGTCATGATTAGAGAGGGTGCTGTTTTTCAGCAGAACAACTTTTACTCCGCGTCTGTGCAAAGATTTTAGGGGTCTTAAAGCTGCATCACTTGCAGAATCCCAAAGGGTTGATGCATAGTCTATTCCAGACTGCACATGCGCTTGAAAAAATGTTCTGCGCGCATCAAAATTTAGAAAATGTTTAATCTTTGCAGACTGATGAACTTTTTTTGCTGTAGATTTACATAAGTTACTTACATGAGGGCCCCATGTTAGATTGTTGTCAATAGTTACACCCAAAATTTTGTGTTCACTAACCTCGTTTATCAGCTGACTATCAACAGAAATGCACTTCTTTGGTTCCGACATGACTTGTCGTTTTTGACGCGTAGTAATTAGCATATACTTTGTTTTTTCTGGATTGAGAGACATGTGGTTTAAATGCGTCCATTCTACAGCATCATCGACACACTTCTGAAGCGTGTCGACTACCGAAGTCATATCATCACCTGAGGTATGAATAGTAGTATCATCAGCTAGCATATCACACTGTCCAGAGGATATGTGTAATGGTAAGTCATTGATGTAGACAGAAAATAATAAAGGTCCGAGGACCGAGCCTTGTGGGACCCCATATAAAATTGGCATTGCTTCAGAGCTCGAACTGTTAAAGGTAACTTTTTGTGTTCTTCCCGACAAAAAAGAGGCTATAAAAGTCTGTGTGGGCTGTGGTAGTCTATAAATGGAAAGTTTCCGCAAAAGGAGGGCGTGATCAATAACATCAAATGCCTTTGCAAAGTCCATAAACAGTGCTCCACATAACTTATTAGAGTTGATTTTTGATAACCAAGAGTCCACCAGTTCTGTCAGTGCCGTATGGCACGAGTGTTTAGGTCTAAAACCAGACTGAGTTTCATGAAACAAATTGAGAGAAACATTTAGAGAGAGAGAGAGAGAGAGAGAGAGAGAGAGGGGGGGGTGAGGGAGAGAGGGGGAGAGAGATAGTGACACGATAAGATCAAATAAGATTTTATTTATTAACGAGAGTAATGATGTAAGCTTTAGCTGCTTCGTCAAGTTACAAAAAAGCCTCGCCTGTATGGACAACCCTGTAAATACTGTAATACGTACACTATCATAGATTATCATGCGAACAGCTCGAAAGTGGCCCTTACTATTGTACAATGCAAAACGTTAAAAAGACATAAAGTAATTATAGAAAGTGATATAATAATCACCAAAATTAATCTGTAGAAAATCCTTTCTCGGTTATTGTTTCTCTGAGAACTTTAGGTCGCGAGTTGCAGACACTGATGCCAGAACATTTTAGGCCGCTTGATTCGTAGATATCTATTAGGGGGAGAGGAACGAGAAATTAATGGGGTTGCCTTGCCCTTGGATTATTCATCACAATTTAGACAAAAGTAGGCCATAGGAGGTGCTGTTTTGTTCATATTTGTGTGCATTAAAACTACTTTATTGTCAGGTTATCGCCCTTTTAACAACTCAATATGTTTAACTTTTTGTAATCTTTTGATAAAAGCATTGTCTGCTTTAAAACAACAAACAAACTAGGCTACATGTACTTTGAGTGCTCGTTTCCTTTATTTGGTGTTTAACGTCGTTTTCAACGGTTCAAGGTTATATCGCGACGGTTTGAGTGCTCGTGAATTTTGTACAAACTTAATACAATCATTATGATGAAGCCTAAGCGGTATGCGCATATACATTGTATAATGAACAGATTGCTTCGTGAAATGATAGAAAGTTGCTGTCTGTGTCATTTTTCGTACCGTCTTGTTCTAAGTCTTAATCTTGACAGTTTTAACTTCAATGCACAAAATATTGAATTCAACCAACAAAATTATCAAAGGCGAAAATGACGGGAATAGATGTTCCGGACAACTGGCCTTTGGGCCACGAATTTTGGAATCGTCCTTCCAGATCTGTGGGCATCATCAAAGCCAGCTGGCAGTTACACAATTGGCCGGAATTCCGGACACTTGTCCATTTAGTCAATATACACTGTACTTGAAATTGTCCTGGTGTATCAAACTGGTTCAAAGTCTCGATCGTTGACCTGTTGTGTAACCATGTAATGTAGAATCAAAGACCCAGATACAGACAGACAGACAAACAGCGACACAGACAGACAGACAGACAGACAGACAGATGTAAAACCCTTTTCAAATGCAAGAATCAACAAGTCGCGTAAGGCGAAATTACTACATTTAGTCAAGCTGTGGAACTCACAGAAAGAAGCTGAACGCACTGCATTTTTTCACAATGATCGTCTGCCGCTCGTACAAAAGGCAGTGAAATTGACGAGCCTGTTTAGCGCGGTAGCGGTTGCGCTGTGTTGCATAGCACGCTTTTCTGTACCTCTCTTCGCTTTAACTTTCTGAGCGTGTTTTTAATCCAAACATATCATATCTATATGTTTTTGGAATCAGGAACCGACAAGAAATAAGATGAAATTGTTTTTAAATCGATTTCGGAAATTTTATTTTAATCATAATTTTTATATTTTCAATTTTTAGAGCTTGTTTTTAGTCCGAATATAACATATTTATATGTTTTTGGAATCAAAAAATGATGAAGAATAAGATGAACGTAATTTTGGATCGTTTTATAAATAAATAATTTTAATTACAAATTTCGAATTTTTAATGACCAAAGTCATCCATCAATTTTTAAGCCTTCAAGCTGAAATGCAATGCCAAAGTCCGGCCTTTGTCGAAGATTATTTGGCCAAAATTGCAATCAATTTGATTGAAAAATGAGGGTGTGGCAGTGCCGCCTCAACTTTTACAAAAAGCCGGATATGACGTCATCAAAGGCGTTTATCCAAAAACTGAAAAAAAACCTCTGGGGATATCATACCCAGGAACTCTCATGTAAAATTTCATAAAGATCGGTTCAGTAGTTTACTCTGAATCGCTCTACACACACACACGCACAGACAGACACACACACACACACACACACACACACACACACACACACACACACACACACACACACACACACACACACACACTCATACACCACGACCCTCGTCTCGATTCCCCCTCTATGTTAAAACATTTGATTTAGTCAAAACTTGACTAAATGTAAAAATGGAAAAATAAATTGAGGTAATATAAGTTCATGGATCGTTAACATATGAAAAGAACAATTGAGGTAATGTAAGTTCATGGGTCGTTAACTTATAAAAAGAACAATTGAGGTAATGTAAGTTCATGGGTCGTTAAACTTATGAAAAAAACAATTGAGGTAATATAAGTTCATGGGTCGTTAGCTTATACAAATAAACAATTAGGGTAATTAATATAAGTTCATGGGTCGTTAACTTATGAAAAAAATCAATTGAGGTAATATAAGTTCATGTGTCGTTAGCTTATACAAATAAACGATTAGGGTAATTAATATAAGTTCATGGGTCGTTAACTTATGAAAAAACCAATTTAGGTAATATAAGTTCATGGGTCGTTAGCTTATACAAATAAACAATTGGGGTAATTGATATAAGTTCATGGTTCGTTAACTTATGGAAAAAAAACAATTGAGGTAATAATTATAAGTTCATGGGTCGTTAACTTATGATAAAAAGAAACGTGGAACAAAACTAAGCACTCGCTGACTGAATGTTTCGTTTTACGTATGTGTAACGTGCGTTACATATACTTACGCCTTTCTTGTTTGTTTGCTATAGTTTTCTTCTTTTTTATGTGGGTGTGTGTGTGTGTGTGTGTGTGTGTGTGTGTGTGTGTGTGTGTGTGTGTGTGTGTGTGTGTGTGTGTGTGTGTGATTGTTTCTTTCATTTCAAATGCATCACTCGCGTAACACACACACGCACACGCGCTCGCACGCACACACAGACACTGGCGCGTACCCCCCCCACACACACACACACACCATACACACACACACACCATACACACACACACACACCATACACACACACACACACACACACACACACACATTTGAAAATACAGAATACGGACACTATGTTGTTATTGTTCTTAAAAAGTTCGTATCATTAATTAATTATTTTAAAAAATCAAGTACATTCTATTTGCCATTCGATACATAAAACGAACGGGACCACACATCTCCGTAGAACAGCTTGACCCAGAGAAGAGATTTAGAAAAAGAATGTGTAAGAACTAAGGTGAACTTCTCCAGGTTAATGTTATTCGCTGCTTGGAATTGCTAATCGGACAGAAGTCACTGTGTGACTGTCACCCAAACCTGCACCCGCTGACATACATACTAATGGCGCAGCATTTGAATTAAAACCGATTTGCGGCGCGTGTATGTCACACAGAACGATCTGGGTGTTTCAAGCGTGAGTGCAAACCGGACAAGTGCAGCGCAGATTTTGACGAATAAAGCAGATTTATCATAATAATAATAATAACAATAATAATAATGATAATAATTGTTTGTTTGTTCGTTCATGGGCTGAAACTCCCACGGCTTTTACGTGTATGACCGTTTTTACCCCGCCATTTAGGCAGCCATACGCCGCTTTCGGAGGATATAATGATAATAATAATTATGAGAGCTTATATAGCGCGAACTACAGTGAACTGTGCTCTCCGCGCTTTACATATTAACTACTAGATGAATACCCGGCTTCGCTGGGTGGCCGATCGCGAGACCGAGTATGCAGTGGCGGTTCGCCGGCTTAGAGCACGTGTTGAACATTTTCATTCGACCAGTTTGTGCCCGGGGTCGACCTGAATATGCCCACCAAATGTGATGCAGATCCGTCGAGAACTTTGGCAGTGCATCGCGAACAGACAGACACACAGATACACACACAGACAGTAATCGTACCTACCATCTACTGTAGAGCTTCTGGGTAGACACGTGTTGAAAGTGATTTGATCTTTTTTAAGACAGACACAGAACATGGGGAAAGGTGGTTTATTACACCCCCGGTATAGGGGTGTGTATAGGATTCGCTTGTTTTTTCTGTCTTTGGCATGCTAACGTAGATTCTATACCCCTTTGATTTTCAACTATCGGTAATAGGGATAATGAAGGATCTGAACCAACATTGAAAACTCGGCAGGTTTCAAGTAGAAGGGAAGCTACTGCTTCAGCAACCTAACGTTGTTGAATTGCGTAGATTGTTTCCCTTGGCACAGAAGCCGTATCCGCGGTTCACCGCGCCATCGCGCCGCGCCGCGCTTAGAGCTCGTGTTGAAAATGTTCATCGACCAGTTTGTGCCCTGGGTCTACCTGAATAAGCCTACCAAATTTGAAGCAGATCCATTGAGAACTTTGGCCGTGCATCGCGAACACACACACACACACACACACACACACACACACACACACACACACACACACACTGACACACACACACACACAAGCCGTATATATATATAGATGAATAAAAACCATACTATTTAAACATTAACATCAAATACATATACATTCTTACAAAAATAACGTAACAATAAACTTACAGCAACACATTCTCCCCTTATGGACTATACCATGCCATACACCGTGTTCCAAACATTTGGACTGTCATGGCTATACTTTTCCATACCATTTTCAATAACGCTCTGAAAAAAAAATTGTCATTGTGTTTTCCTGCTGCTGCTGTTTCAATGGCCGGGATACAACGGAGAGGGAAAACTGACACACTCTCTGATCATCCCAAGAGTTCATTAATAAGAATTGCCACAAAACACAAATCGATCGGCAACAGGAACTACAAACACTAGACTTGACAATAACAACAGAGTTAGAACTGCTTTACTCTGATTTACCGAAACAAAATGCAAATCCTGGATTACCAGCTATGTTCTACTTTTCTTAACACATAACTTACACTGGTGACCGTTCACCCTGTCACACTGACCTAGCAGGGGTCATTTTGGCTGAGATGACAATGAAAATACAAGGACAAACCTTTATTTTACGAGGGTAAAATAATAATCAGTAGTAATCAGTAATCGTCATGTAAACGAGAATTAGTCTCCATAGTAGGCTAAAAAATAAATAAAATGTACACAAAAGAATAAAGGAAATAAGTTACATGAACCTTAGTTTTGTTGCTGACACAGAAATAACAAGTCGCGTAAGGCGAAAATACAACATTTAGTCAAGTAGCTGTCGAACTCACAGAATGAAACTGAACGCAATGCAATTTTTCAGCAAGACCGTATACTCGTAGCATCGTCAGTCCACCGCTCATGGCAAAGGCAGTGAAATTGACAAGAAGAGCGGGGTAGTAGTTGCGCTAAGAAGGATAGCACGCTTTTCTGTACCTCTCTTTGTTTTAACTTTCTGAGCGTGTTTTTAATCCAAACATATCATATCAAAATGTTTTTGGAATCAGGAACCGCCAAGGAATAAGATGAAAGTGTTTTTAAATTGATTTCGACAATTTAATTTTGATAATAATTTTTATATATTTAATTTTTAGAGCTTGTTTTTAATCCAAATATAACATATTTATATGTTTTTGGAATCAGAAAATGATGGAGAATAAGATGAACGTAAATTTGGATCGTTTTATAAATTTTTATTTTTTTTTTACAATTTTCAGATTTTTAATGACCAAAGTCATTAATTAATTTTTAAGCCACCAAGCTGAAATGCAATACCGAAGTCCGGGCTTCGTCGAAGATTACTTGACCAAAATTTCAACCAATTTGGTTGAAAAATGAGAGCGTGACAGTGCCGCCTCAACTTTCACGAAAAGCCGGATATGACGTCATAAAAGACATTTATCAAAAAAATGAAAAAAACGTCTGGGGATTTCATACCCAGAAACTCTCATGTCAAATTTCATAAAGATCGGTCCAGTAGTTTAGTCTGAATCGCTCTACACACACACACACAGACACACACACACACACACACGCACGCACATACACCACGACCCTCGTTTCGATTCCCCCTCTACGTTAAAACATTTAGTCAAAACTTGACTAACTGTAAAAAGCAATACCAAGAAAAAAAGTGCAAATGATCATCTCAACATCAGAAGATCGTCAGAGCCATCCTGAACTCAGGTCAAAATGAGTTCGGCTCATTCTCTCCCTGACCGGACGCTACAGTCCTACGCGAATCTATTAAAACAAAAATACAGAGTTATCTCCCATATGGTTTTCGCGAGCACTGATCTAAATTTGAGATCAGTGTTCGCGAGACAAAAATGATTGCAGATTGGCCGACTACGACAGTGATCTCCGTTCTGTTCTTCACAGTTATGATAAAGACATCGTTCTAAGGTCAAAACAAGTCGAAATTTTGGGACTGCGAGTGCCGGAAGGAGACCGTAATATATGGTTTCATCACTGTCAACTGGTTACAGAAAAAATCGTCTGCTCCAGTGAGCGCCGAAACCAAACGGTTGATTATCACGTGACACTTTTGCCATATTTAGAGTTGTTTGCACAGTAAATACAGCCGCGAAAAATAGCTCGCTTGAAACTGTCTTACATATCAATTCCTTTGTAATTTAAAAATTACAAAACACCATGAAAAATCATTATTGACGATCGCGAATCTGCTTATATCAATAATACATTACAAAAAGCTCTAAATATGTTAAAAAAAAAAATTCGGTTTCCTTGCCAGACAAGGAAACTCAAGGCATCCTGTCAGGGAGAGAATGAACCGAACTCATTCTGACCGGAGTTCAGGATGCGTCAGAGCAAATACTGAACAACAAGTCGCGTAAGGCGAAATAACAACATTTAGTCAAGCTGTCGAACTCACAGAATGAAACTGAACGCACTGCTTTTTACACCCCCGGTATACACGGGGGATAACCGGTCAAATGCCGAACAGAAGCCGAATGCCGCTCATGACACGTGTGAAGGCAAGTTTTGTCTGTTTTCTAGGTATTGTTTGATTTATGTCGGGATTTAAGGTAAGCTACTGATTCAGCGATGACTAAATTTGTTTCTCGATGCATAAAAAGTCAGGGAGCGATTGATATTTGCCCGTAAATATCCTTCAAAGCTGAAAATGTCCGCGATCGAGCACCGGAAATGGCTGTTCGATGGGTTTTGCAAGTAGAAATGTGCTTTATTTCACCAAATCAGCTCGTATTTGGTGTGGGTACGGGATTCTAGAGGACGAAGGAGTCATAAGAGGTGCTAAGAAGTGCTATTTGGGAGTAGAATAAATCTTCCGAGACAGTAGACAAGAGAAGGTCATATTTGAGAGAGGAGCGCGTAGGCCGATTGTCTTTCCGACAAGCGAATGATACAGCAGATTAATCATTCGTTTTGACCAGAAACCTAGTCTCTAGTTTTTATGAATGAGTTTTTTAATTAAAACAATCACGAGAACTCTCTCGCTTAGCCTAATGGCTGTTCGATGGGTTTCGCAAGTAGAAATGTGCTTTATTTCACCAAATCAGCTCGTATTTGACATCGGTTTGGTATATATATATATATTTTCTAATCCTACCGCGAACTGGATAGCAGACGCGGCACGACTGTTGCACCACACTTTGAAGGGGATATAGCTCAGTTGGTAGCGCGCTGGATTTGTATTCAGTTGGCCGCTGTCAGCGTGAGTTCGATCCCAGGTTCGGCGGAAATTTATTTCAGAGTCAAATTTGTGTGCAGACTCTCTTCGGTGTCCGAACTCCCCCCCCCCCCCCCCCCCCCCCCCGTGTACACTACATTGGGTGTGCACGTTAAAGATCCCACGATTGACAAAAGGGTCTTTCCTGGCAAAAATTGCTTAGGCACAGTTAATAATTGTCTACCTATACCCGTGTGACTTGGAATAATAGGCCGTGAAAGGTAAATATGCGCCGAAATGGCTGCAATTACTGGCCGTATACAATTTCATCTCACACGGCATCACTGCAGAGCGCCTAGAACTGTACCCACGGAATATGCGCGATATAAGCCTCATTGATTGATTGATTGAAGTAATCCCACACTTTGAAGTAAATTACTTCAAAGTGTGGGGATGTGCCCCACACTTTGAAGTAAACCCATTTTTTACTTCAAAGTGTGGGGGGATCTTCCCACACTTTGAAGTAAACTCAGTTTTTACTTCAAAGTGTGGGGGGATCTTCCCACACTTTGAAGTAACTTACTTCAAAGCGTGGGACTTTTGCATCGCCTGTTTGAGCCTGATGATTTTGTCAACAAAAATGGCAAAGTCTTTTGGATGAGTGAACAGAAAAAGTGAGCGAGCCAAGAAACATAGTGATGTTTGTTATCAGGCTTTAAAGGCATATGTACTCGATGACTATACACGCTAATTGCTTTACCAACAGCTGGAGACATGCTAAATTAAGTTCCCTGCAAAATATTGTGGTCTAGGACCCCTTCAATGTTGAGATATGTTAATTTTCATTTTGATCTGGATCGTCCTATTTATAGATTTGGCAACACATGTAACGTTGATGCAAGGGAGCTAACACCGCGGCTTTGTTGACATCCTCACTTTTTCAGAGGCTAGAACAAGCTGTAATGCATGTATTATGGTCCGCGCATGGTGACATATCGTCATTATATGGTCTTATGGTGCGTTTGACATCGATTATGGGCAAACTACACTTTGTAAACACGGGAGCGCGTACATATGCCTTTAAGCAATGTCCCATTGTTGAGTATGACGAAAACTCGTGGTGACGATTTTAAAACATGTTGGGTCACGCATGGTCCAACCTTACATGGTCCAACCTTACATGGTCCAACCTTACATGGTCCAACCTTACATGGTCCAACCTTACATGGTCCAATCGTGCATGGTCCAATCTTACATGGTCCAATCTTACATGGTCCAACCTTACATGGTCCAATCTTACATGGTCCAACCTTGCATGGTCCAACCTTGCATGGTCCAATCTTACATGGTCCAATCTTACATGGTCCAACCTTACATGGTCCAATCTTACATGGTCCAACCTTGCATGGTCCAACCTTACATGGACAACCTTACATGGTCCAACCTTACATGGTCTAACCTTACCATGTCCAACCTTACATGGTCCAATCTTACATGGTCCAACCTTACATGGTCCAATCTTACATGGTCCAATATTACATGGTCCAACCTTACATGGTCCAACCTTACATGGTGCAACCTTACATGGTCCAACCTTACATGGTCCAATCTTACATGGTCCAATCTTACATGGTCCAATCTTACATGGTCCAATAATATATATGGACCATGTAAGATTGGACCATGTAAGGTTGGACCATGTAATGTTGGACCATGTAAGGTTGGACCATGTAAGATTGGACCATGCGTGACCCAACATGTTTTAAAATCGTCACCACGAGTTTTCGTCACACTCAACAATGGGACATTGCTTAAAGCCATATGTACTCGATGACTATACACGCTAATTGCTTTACCCACAGCTGGAGACATGCTAAATTAAGTTCCCTGCAAGATATTGTGGTCTAGGACCCCTTAAATGTTGAGATATTTGAATTTTTATTTTGATCTAGATCGTCCTATTTATAGATTTGCCAACAGAGGTAGCGTTGACGCAAGGGAAATAACTCCGCGTCTTTGTTGACATCCTCACTTTTTCAGAGGCTAGAACAAGCTGTAATGCATGAATATGGTCCGCGCATGGCGACATATCGTCATTACATGGTCTTATGGTGCGTTTGACATCGATTATGGGCAAACTACACTTTGTAAACACGGGAGCGCGTACATATGCCTTTAAAGCCTGATAACAAACATCACTATGTTTCTTGGCTCGCTCACTTGTTCTGTTCACTCATCCAAAAGACTGCCATTTTTTGGACAAAATCATCAGGCTCAAACAGGCAATGCAAAAGTCCCACGCTTTGAAGTAAGTTACTTCAAAGTGTGGGAAGATCCCCCCACACTTTGAAGTAAAAACTGAGTTTACTTCAAAGTGTGGGAAGATCCCCCAACACTTTGAAGTAAAAAATGGGTTTACTTCAAAGTGTGGGGCACATCCCCACACTTTGAAGTAATTTACTTCAAAGTGTGGGATTACTTCAAAGTGTGGTGCAACAGTCGTGCCGCGTCTGCTATCCAGTTCGCGGTAGGATTAGAAAAAAAAAATATATATATATACCAAACCGATGTCAAATACGAGCTGATTTGGTGAAATAAAGCACATTTCTACTTGCGAAACCCATCGAACAGCCATTAGGCTAAGCGAGAGAGTTCTCGTGATTGTTTTAATTAAAAAACTCATTCATAAAAACTAGAGACTAGGTTTCTGGTCAAAACGAATGATTAATCTGCTGTATCATTCGCTTGTCGGAAAGACAATCGGCCTACGCGCTCCTCTCTCAAATATGACCTTCTCTTGTCTACTGTCTCAGAAGATTTATTCTACTCCCAAATAGCACTTCTTTGCACCTCTTATGACTCCTTCGTCCTCTAGAATCCCGTACCCATACCAAATACGAGCTGATTTGGTGAAATAAAGCACATTTCTATTTGCAAAACCCATCGAGCAGCCATTTCCGGTGCTCGATCGCGGACATTTTCAGCTTTGAAGGATATTTACGGGCAAATATCAATCGCTCCCTGACTTTTTATGCATCGAGAAACACATTTAGTCATCGCTGAATCAGTAGCTTACCTTAAATCCCGACATAAATCAAACAATACCTAGAAAACAGACAAAACTTGCCTTCACACGTGTCATGAGCGGCATTCGGCTTCTGTTCGGCATTTGACCGGTTATCCCCCGTGGGTATAGGGGTGTGTATAGGTTTCACTCGATGTGTTTGTTTGTGTGTTTGTTTGTGTGTTTGTTTGTGTGTTTGTTTGTGTGTTTGTGTTCGCAAGTAGATCTCAAGAATGAACGGACCGATCGTCACCAAACTTGGTGAACAGGTTCTATACATTCCTGAGACAGTCCTTACAAAAATTGGGACCAGTCAAACACACGGTTAGGGAGTTATTGGTGGATTAAAATTATACAAGGACTTATAGAGGCACACCCCCGTTGGTCAAAGGGAAATAACCATTCTCACTGCCACCAACTGAGAAGGTTATTTCCCTTTGACGGGGGTGTTTTTCCTATCGGAGGAATTTCTTGTTTTTACCAGGACCACATACTCGTAGTTTCGCCAGTTCACTGCTCGTGGCAAAGGCAGTGAAATCGACAAGCCATGCAGAATAGTGCGGTAGTGGTCGCGCTGAGCAGGATAACACGCTTTTCTGTATGTCTATTCTTTTTAGCTTACTGAGTTTGTTTTTAATCCAAACATATCATATCTATATGTTTTTGGAATCAGGGACCGACAAGGAATAAGATGAAATTGTTTTTAAATCGACTTTGGAAAATTGATTTTAATCATAATTTTCATATTTTTAATTTTCAGAGCTTGTTTGTAATCCAAATATAACATATGTATATGTTTTTGGAATCAGAAAATGATGAAGAATAAGATGAAATTATTTTTGGATCGTTTAATAACAAAATAATTTTAATTACAAGTTTTTGATTTTTAATAACCAAACTCATTCATTAGGTTTTAAGCCACCAAGCTGAAATGCAATACCAAAGTCCGGCCTTCGTCGAAGATTACTTGGCCAAATTTTCAATCAATTTCATTGAAAAATGAGGGTGTGACAGTGCCGCCTCAACTTTTACAAAAAGCCGGATATGACGTCATCAAAGGCATTTATCGAAAAATGAAAAAAATCTCCGGGGATATCATTCCCAGGAACTTTCATGTCAAATTTCATAAATATCGGTCCAGTAGTTTAGTCTGAATCGCTCTACACACACACACGCACAGCCAGACACACACACACACACACAGACACACATACGGGCCACGATCCTCGTCTCGATTCCCTCTCTATGTTAAAACATTTAGTCAAAACTTGACTAAAATAATGTAAAAACAAGCTTTGATGAAAAGGTGAGAGATCCCGCGCTGCGTTATGACCCGTTATGTCAGCACGACAGAACTCTGATGAAAACACGGAGTCTATCCATGTAAAGCAAGCTGTTACGCAGCACAAACATGCACGACTGATGCACCCATCCAAGCATGACAGAAGCACTAAAACGTGGCTGGTTCAATGACAATGGCCGTGAAAATAGATCGCGACTGAATCTCTGGCTGCATCACAGGTGTTCGAATCAATTGAACCTATTTTACGATAACGTCAGTTTACTCGACACTGAGTTCGTCTGTGTCCTCTGATTGAGCACGTGAACTGAACCGTTTCCAGTCGGTCAGTGTACGGCGTCTCACGATGTATTGAGTCCGGTGTAGCGATGTCAGATTTCTCCTGATATCAGCTTTCTGACTCGATATATGCTCGAGACTGAAATGTTTCCTGGTCAAATTAAAGAAGTAAACTTATGTGAGGACCAAAAGCATGTCAGTTTCTTGCAAGTGAAGGAAATTGGTGGTGAAACTGATTTAATAGATTTCACTCCAAAATTCGATTTCAACAACGTGCACCGAGTGCAATGAGAAGGGAAACATTTTAGCATGAATCAAGTTTCGAAGTTTAAATTTTTTAAAAAGTTGACATCAGGAGAAATCTAACATCGTTACATCGGCAAGAGCATACCACCATTATTGCACTGTAAGACTGGCCGTCGAAAAGATGCAATGACAAATCTTCAGGTCAAGTTACGAGGGAACGGTTATAGAATAATCAGTGTTTTGAAACTGCATAACATTAATAAAATCAAAAATCCACCAGAGCTGTGTTTATCAAAACCCACAGCTAGCGGGTATGATCGCATTGACTAGAGCTTATAAAGCACTTGACGTAGCCTACTCGGGCCACAGGCACATGATGCTGGTTTGCGAGTTCATAGTACTGAGGCAACAGAAAAACACTGCAGGGTGGTTGGTCTTTCATTTCAACATCACTCCTGGTTTACTTTTTAATTTTTGAATGTCAGGTATGTGCCTGTGCTAAAAGAACCGTGAAGGCTTACGTACTGCGCAAAACCATGAAAACAAAACAACAACTTGAAAATACACGCACGCAGAGAGACAGAGACAGAGAGAGAGAGAGGAGTCTTTATTTGGTCCTGTTCTCAAACGGCCTTCTCCATCTAATCCATTCAGGAATCCTTGCAGAAGGAGATCGAACGGTCATCCCTGGTTGCTGTGGCAGTGCTTTCTCAAACAACGACGCCTTCGCAGACGAATTTTACCATGTTTGAAGAGCCACCTCCTCCTCTGGTATTCTGACATTCAAGCTTATCACTTCAAGGATATGGGGTAAGTGTCGAGACTCTTTAGGTTCAGGTTATGCAAACAAACAAACGATCAGCTGATTGCAAAAATGGAGACATGGAAATGCTGACACGCTGAAATAACAATGTTCACAAATTGTGACCTGTTGTGCACTTGCAGGTTGAATAAGTAGGACAGGGTCACGATTAACCCCTTTTTCTTTGCAATCGGTGCATTACGTGTGAGGTTGTATGTTCTCCGGCGACCTGGAAAGAAATAAATTTTGTGCAGCGAAGCAGACGACATCTATGGAAGGGAAAAGGTTGGTCGAGGCCAGAGCTGTGGCTGAACTCTGCTGGCCCGTGTCGCGGCAAGCAGAACCTAGTGTGTATGCTGGCATCATGCCAGCTGATTTCCCCGCTTGCTCCATGATCAATAACTACACTACTCTACTATAAATAATTCAGCCTTTCTTTCAGTGGAATTTTCAGAAAATATTTGAAAATCATTGAAATTGTTTATATGTCTTGCTAGAGTGTTTTGATCTTTCATTGTGTTTTATTTTAGATAGGACGTTCAAAATTTGATGTTATAACTTTATTTTCAGTTGATAAATGTATTCTTCATGTTGCAGTTAGTGTGTGTGACTTTATTTTCAGTTGATAAATGTATTCTTCATGCTGCAGTTAGTGTGTGTGTGTGAGTTCAAGACTTTTAATATATATGTGTATTTTTACATTATTACATTTAAATTATTCTGTTAAGCATAAACTAGAATGATGGATACCTTTTTCAATTCAATTTTCAAATAAACTAATACATAAAACATTTCGGAGTGGCTCGGGAACCGACGAGTCGGTGCTTGAGCCCCCAGACTCGGGAACTGGCAGTCACCGGTATCTCACAAAATAGACCTTAGTTTTCCATATCCTGGCAGATACACTCCATAGCTCATTTGGTAGCGATTTGTTCTCAGGTTCTTGAGGTCGTTGGTTCGAGCCCTGCCATGGTTTTTGAGTCACTTGAGAAAAAGTGACTCTATGTAATCGGTCAGTGTTAGTCTGTCCGGCCGGCCAGCCGTCCGGCCGTCCGGCCGGCTGTCCGGCCGGCCGTCCGTAGACACCACCTTAACATTGGACTTTTCTCGGAAACTATCAAAGCGATCGGGCTCATATTTTGTTTAGTCGTGACCTCCAATGACCTCTACACTTTAACGATGGTTTCGTTGACCTTTGACCTTTTTCAAGGTCACAGGTCAGCGTCAAAGGAAAAATTAGACATTTTATATCTTTTCTCGGAAACTATCAAAGCGATCGGGCTCATATTTTGTTTAGTCGTGACCTCCAATGACCTCTACACTTTAACGATGGTTTCCTTGACCTTTGACCTTTTTCAAGGTCACAGGTCAGCGTCAAAGGAAAAATTAGACATTTTATATCTTTGACAAAGTTCATCGGATGTGATTGAAACTTTGTAGGATTATTCTTTACATCAAAGTATTTACATCTGTAGCCTTTTACGAACGTTATCAGAAAAACAAGGGAGATAACTAGCCTTTTCTGTTCGGCAACACACAACTTAACGTTGGGCTTTTCTCGGAAACTATAAAAGTGACCGGGCTCAAATTTTATGTGAACGTGACTCATTGTGTTGTGAATAGCAATTTCTTCCTGTCCATCTGATGCCTCATATAATATTCAGAACTGCGAAAGTGACTCGATCGAGCGTTTGCTCTTCTTGTTTTCATTGTTTTTTTATAAATCTGTTTAACTTCTTTCTTTTTATTCTTAACTCTTCTTTCCTTTTAATTTGCTCTATTCTACTTTATTCCAAAGCATTTTGGTGATCGAATTGAGATAAGTGCAACAACAAGTCACGAGTCACTGCAGCCGTTCGTCCGTGAACCAAGCAACGTGTCCCGAGGTTAGAGGCAGCATAAGTTTAACAAAATGCAGTACACAAATAAACATGAAAACAAACAAAAAGCACCAAATTGTGTTGGCGAAACGTAAGCCTGCTTCGCATCGAGTTTATTTGACCTATGTCTCTGCTTCGACAGAATCTCTGAGACCTGCGAACCGATCTCTCGCTACGGTCAGTCGCGCCCATCGGTTACTCAACCTGTTGCCGAAATTCAATTCTTTCTGAGTCTAAAACTGATCTCCATTAATCTTTCTCTAGTGTAGCAAAGACCACAGTTCTTTGCGTTGAACTCCAAAGAAAATCTTTAAATAAAATGAACAAATCAGTCCTCAAAAAATAAAGGTAGCTTCTGGAGAGTGTTGTTCCCCGAGCCTGGGGGCTCCAGTACCGACGCGTTATGTCTGCACTGAAACAAGTTTTTCTCGGGTAAACTGTGAAACACGCATCAGGAAATTTAAAAAATATAATTTTTGTTTATCTCCTATGAATGCACAGTTTTAGGTCGGATATTATTTCCTAATTGTTGCGTTTTCTTTCTAGAAGGTAAGGCAATCAGTGTTTTGTTTTCTCAAGGTCACAGTTGGGTCAGGTTTGGGTACAGAATTTGGGAAATTATCTTTTTCAACTTTTGATTTAACTTTTTATTTATAGAAAACCCAAGTCTGGTTGATGTACTTCAAGGTAACAGTGTGTATCAAAAATCAATACTTCAGATTTTCTGAAAAGGGTTTGATTCTGGATCTTCGATAGATTTTTCGAACGTTTGTAGGGTTTGAAGACGTGGACATGACTTAACCGCTTCACTGCCCACCCCGTACTAGGTACGTTGTCATTTTCGGTTTGTCGTACGCCCATAACCGTACCTAGTACGGGGGATTTGCATCAGCAACATTTCAGGACATTTCTGAAAACTAAATGGAAGGTAACCACTGTCCAAGTACTTGTAGGGGTTCTAAACACAGTTCTTTCCCATTGACCGTTCGGATAAGTTACAGGAAAACCTGCATCTAACGGACCCTTATTTCGGCGGACACCTTAGCATAACGGACAATTCAAGTGAGGACGGATGTATTTTACTCTCAAAAACACCTTAAAAGAGCGAACACCTCAAAGGCGCGGACGCGGACACCCTTTTTTGGTCCTGATTGGGTTCGTTACTTGTCAACAACGGACAAACCCTTGAAGCAGACAGCTTTTAGCAGACGCTGGTCCGCCATCTTGGTTCTGCAAATACAATCTCGCTGGCGATGTGAACGCGCGAGAAGCTTATTTTGTAAGCCAATGACAGCACTTGAAAGAAGTTGATTTTTGTATGGTGCACGCTCATTGGTCATTCCCACAGGTTTGCACTGCACCAACTATAGTGCAGAAGTACAGGCCTTGAAGACAGCAGCCACAATAGTTGACTGATCAGACCATGAATGTCCTCAGGTCGTCTTTCTGACAGACGCAATGTCAGCACTCCAAGCTCTGTCTGCCAACAAAGAAACTGAGCTCAACAACGCCCTCCAACAGGTTGCTCAGAACCGAAGGGTCGTGCTTCAGTGGGGCTGGGATATAGCTCAGTAATGGTAGCGCGCTGGATTTGTATTCAGTTGGCCGCTGTCACCATGAGTTCAAACCCACGTTCGGCGAAAATTTATTTCTCAGAGTCAACTTTGTGTGCAGGCTCTCTTCGGTGTCCGAACACCCCCCGTGTACACTACATTGGGGTGTGCACGTTAAAGATCCCACGATTGACAAAAGGGTCTTTCCTGGCAAAATTGCTTTGGCACAGTTAATAATTGTCTACCTATACCTGTGTGACTGGGAATAATAGGCCGTGTAAGGTAAATATGCGCCGAAATGGCTGCAATCTACTGGCCGTATAAAATTTCATCTCACACGGCATCATTGCAGAGCGCCTAGAACTGTACCCACGGAATATGCGCGATATAAGCCTCCCATATGATCTCCAAACTGAACTAGGGTCCCCACCGCCCGCAGCGGGCTGACTGACAGGCTGTTTACGCTCGCTGTCATAGCTAGCCCGCCTACTCATGAAAACACCCCAGCGTTTTGCTTTGCTGGATCAACCAGATCGTTTGTACAAACTATTTTTAAGTCGGGAAGGGCCAGGATAGCTGCAGTTTGAACTTTTTCCTCCGTTTTCTACGCGGTTTCGCATCTCGATGTCGAAACGGGACGCCGCCATTTTGCGTTTCCCCTAGCAATTTAAATCTCGAAGGGATGTGAGCTTTTAAAGTTTTATTTAGAGCAGTAATTAATACTTTTGAATAACATTGTTTGTTTTTTCTTGCACTTTTTTTACTCTCTAGTACATCGAATTAAAAAAAAAAGGAAGAAAACTGTTTAGCTGGAAAATGAAAGCGAAACTAGGACTGACGTGTGATGGATACCGCTTTTTCCTTTTTCAGTCACTTTAATACTGTTTTAATTATTGAACTACGATCAAAATATTGCCAGTCCGAAAAGACGTTTCTAACCTTTTTCTACGACAAGTATTCAGTGAGAAAAGGCATTAAAAAGGTGTACAACTGAACTATGATGAAAAGCTTATGATACTGATATCAGAGCTCTTTATTCAACACGATCATACATGGGGTGTCCATGTCCATTGACAACTGCATCCAGTGCGCAAGTGCAAAAGTACAATTACTTGCTATCACATGACATTACATATGTCATCCTATGACCACTATCATCATACTCTGTACCTCTTTTAAATCGCTCTCTCCTTGTCTCTCCTGCTCCCCTCCTCCTCTCTCTCTCCATCTGTCTTTCTGTCTTCTCTCGCTCTTTCTTTCTCGCTCGCTCTTCCCCCCCCTCTCTCTCTCTCTCTCTCTCTCTCTCTCGCATGATACCCGGATGTGTTTCTGTGTGTGAGTTTGTGTGTACGATACTGTGTGTACGTATGCGTTTGTGCGTGTGTTTGTGTCTGTAATGAAGAGAGAGAGAGAGAGACTCAGAGAGGTAACTAAATTTACCGAATAAAAACTATTGTCAAAATCAGTGCATTAAGAACTAAAACCAACCAACCATGAAATAAAAAGCACCACCCTCTCTCTCTGTTAACTGTCTCTCTTTTCTGTTTTCTCGCTTTTTCTCTGTCTGTCTGTCTGTCAATCCCCCCTTTGGTATCTTCTTTATCTATTTTTCTGGAGATAAGAAACCGAACAATGTGAAATCGTCTTTCCCGAATCGAGGTGAGAACTGAAAAGTGAATCTCTACCACAATCCTTCACGCGACCTGACCTGATCTTGACCCCTGACCTGGTCTACATACCACACAGGACACAAACCAGTCACATGCTTGTACCCCCTCAAACCCCCCCCCCCCACCATTGTTTTGTTTTTGATACACGCTTTAACTACACACATACCGACAAAATCTTTATCATTGCTTCAATACTTTGAAGATCGTGCTTGAAAAATAACCACAAGAAATGAGTATTTCGGTGTTTAGTCAAATGTTAAAGTTTCTATCACACACATACAAACATACGCACAGACAGACAAAGTTTACCATCGCATAGCCTACACTTACGTGAGCCAAAAATCAAAACATCTCCCCTTAGTATAAATTATGATATTTTTGATCTGTCTGTTCGATTACGGTTTGGCAAGTTTAGGATCCAGCAAAGGCTAAAATCTATTTCCAGTACAAATTACCAGGCTCTAGCATTAAAATTGAGAAAACTGTGGGGTAAAAACACCCTGAAAAGTGGCGTTTTCGAAGAAAATAGGCATGCTAAAATTAGTTAGTTTTTGTGTGCAATGACATAAAGAGTAAAATGGGACCGGATTTTGAGTTTTCAGGGTTGATACAAACCTGCGTAGAACCCTCATATCTCCAGTTTGGATTGGAATTGATTGACAATTCAAACTGTAAATGAAAATAGAGAGATTTAGCTTTCTAATGATGCCACACACTAGTAGGTTCTCAAAAAAAGCTCTTTTTTTCCAACTCAAGGTAGGTCTACCCCCTTAAAGTCTGGTTGGTCTTGGTCATATGTCCAGGTCACAGTAGTTCCGAATTTGGGTCAAAAGTATAAAATTGTTGCATTCTTCAATGTCGATTGAGCTTCAAGCATCAGACACAACAATTAGCAAAACAACACGACACCATGATGGCTGAAACATACAAGGCCTTTCTGATTCATATTACTAATGGAGGCCGTGAGTCAAAAAAGCATTTGCTTTTCTGGTTGATCATGGTCTGTTTTCAAGGTTGAACAGGGATCATGCTTTGGTCAATCAAAATCATACAATTATCATTTTCTTGAATGTGTAATCAATAATTTGTGTCTGGTTCATATTACTTATGATGAATGTGAGTTGTCTGAGCTTTTGATTTTATTTTTGTTGCAATTCTTCCTTGATTGGTGTAAGTGTGACTGTACTAACTGTATGCAGTGTCAGTGTGAATAAACAGGTCATCTGTAGGTGCTGGGAGAATATGTTTATTTCTCTAGTTTATGGACTAGAGTGCTCTTCCAAATAGTCTAGTTAATGTGATGCATCTCTGGTTATTGAGAGGGTGTTGATTTTGCAGTTGTTAATTGTCTTCATTTTTGAAACAGTCGCATCAGATTATCATCTGTTTTGGGAAGACAATGGGAATGTACGCGCTGTTGTATGGATTAATTAACCTGTGACACACAACAGGTTGCAATTGATTGCTTGCCATTGAATGACTGGACTGACATCTAATTTGAGGCTTGTGAATTAATGAGATCATGCAGCATGTGATCCTTACAAAGGATATATATTTGCTTGATGCACAGAATCTTGGTTAGATGGATTGTTGTATTCTTATGGCTGAGAAACATTGCGCAGTTTTCAAGTATTCATCATTAAATATCTAAGTGCGTCATTTTGACTGTCAACTAGTGTGTGGTCAGGATCTTTGCTTATTCTTGTGATAGGTATTTATCATGTAAATTGTCTTTATTTTGCTGATGTACATGCAAGGGTAAGTTGGAGCTGTGTTTGTTTTTCTGGCTTTGTTAAATGTATGATAGTCTTTTGCCATATATTGTTAAATAATTTAATAAATGTATGATAGTCTTTTGCCATATATTGTTAAATGTATGATAGTCTTTTGCCATATATTGTTAAATGTATGATAGTCTTTTGCCATATATTGTTAAATGTATGATAGTCTTTTGCCATATATTGTTAAATGTATGATAGTCTTTTGCCATATATTGTTAAATGTATGATAGTCTTTTGCCATATATTGTTAAATGTATGATAGTCTTTTGCCATATATTGTTGGGATGCATTGTTGCCGGTGAAACTGAAAGAGGTACATGTACAGTGTAAAAATAAAAATAAACAATTAATATATAATAAATATATATATCCTTTGTAAGGATGACAGTTACATTTTGTATCTGACTTTATCATATTTTATCTCAGAACTGCTGTCTTATCAAGTGTTTTAAGTTGTATTGAAGTTGGTGTCATGTTGCTTTGATAACCGTTGTGTCTTTTCTTGCCTTGTAGGGTTCAGCCATCATGGTGCGGTTTGTGTTGTTTTGCTAACGGCTGTGTCTTATCTTGCCTTGTAGGATTCAGTCTACTGCTGTCTTATCATTTGTTTAAGTTGCATTGAAGTTGGTGTCATGTTGCTTGGCTAACTGTTGCGTCTTTTCTTGCCTTGTAAAGTTGTAGGGTTCAGCCATCATAGTGTCTTGTTGCTGTGCAACTGTTGTGTCATTTCTTGCTTTGTAGGTTTCAGCCATCGTAATATCTTGTTGCTGTGCGTACTGTTGTGTCTTTTCTTGCCTTGTATGGTTCAGCCATCATAATGTCTTGTTGCTGTGCGAACTGTTGTGTCTTTTCTTGCCTTGTATGGTTCAGCCATCATGGTGTCGTGTTGTTTTGATAATTGTTGTGTCTTTTCTTTCCTTGTATGGTTCAGTCGTCATGGTGTATTGTTGCTTTGCTAACTGTTGTGTCTTTTCTTGCCTTGTATGGTTCAGCCATCATGGTGTATTGTTGCTTTGCTAACTGTTGTGTCTTTTCTTGCCTTGTATGTTTCAGTCGTCATGGCGTATTGTTGCTTTGCTAACTGTTGTGTCCTTTCTTGCCTTGTCTGTTTCAGTCGTCATGGTGTTTTGTTGCTTTGCTAACTGTTGTGTCTTTTCTTGTCTTGTATTGTTGCTTTGCTAACTGTTGACTTTTCTTTCCTTGTATGTTTCAGTCATCATGGTGTATTGTTGCTTTGCTAACTGTTGTGTCTTTTCTTGCCTTGTATGGTTCAGTCGTCATGGTGTATTGTTGCTTTGCTAACTGTTGTGTCTTTTCTTTCCTTGTATGTTTCAGTCGTCATGGTGTATTGTTGCTTTGCTAACTGTTGTGTCTTTTCTTTCCTTGTATGTTTCAGTCGTCATGGTGTATTGTTGCTTTGCTAATTGTTGTGTCTTTTCTTGTCTTGTATGGTTCAGTCGTCATGGTGTATTGTTGCTTTGCTAACTGTTGTGTCTTTTCTTGCCTTATAGGTTTCAGCCATCAGTGGGACAGCGCACCGCCAAGCTGAGCACACCAAAAAAGCAGAGTTGGGGATTCGGTTGCATCAAGAGCATTCTCCATCTGCACAGACCCATGACGAAACTTTGTCTCTCCTCCATCTTCCTCATTTATCTTGCCGAGTTTTTCAGCTCTAATTCCCTGTTAGTGTTACTATGGCAAGATCCCAGAAAGACTCCAAAGACTACTCCCCTGTGCATTTTGAACCGTCTAGTAGAGACCAAACAGACAAGCAGGCCAAGGGCCCTGTAAGTGCTGGTACCCCTCGCTCCATCAAGCTTTCCTCCACCTCCTCCTCCAGTTCTGAGTCCTCCCTCGTAGCTTTCAGCGATGCTTTTGGCATGCCCCCGGCTCCGGATGGGGGCTGGGGATGGTGTGTGGTGTTCGGGGCGTTCATGATCAGCCTTATCTGTGACGGGTGTGCCTTCTCGTTCGGTGTGATGTTCGTGCACCTGGTGGATGAGTTCCAGCAGAGCAAGAGTGAAACGGCGTGGATAGCGTCCATCTTCTACAGCTTGTCTCTCCTGCTGGGGCCTGTGGCCGGCGCCCTGACCGCGCGCTATGGCTGCCGGCCTGTCACCATAGCTGCTGGTGTCATGTCCTGTATAGGTTTTGTGGCCAGCTCCTTCGTGACGGCCGTGTGGCAGCTGTACATCACGTTTGGTGTGATCGTAGGCTGCAGTTTCTCTGTGTGCTACATCTCCTCTGTGCTGACCGTGGCGTACTACTTCGACAAGCGGCGAGCGCTGGCCACGGGCCTGTCGGTGTGCGGTACAGGCATCGGCACCTTCACCTTCGCCCCGCTCGTTGAGTACCTGGTCAAGCTCTACGGCTGGCGGGGAACCTTTCTCATCCTGGGCGCCATCACTCTCAACATCTGCGTCTGTGGCGCTCTCATGCGTCCCCTCACCTTCACCCCTGAGCAACGACGTCAGCGTCACTTGACGGCCTTTGACCGGCTGACCAGGCCTGTGTCACGCCTCAGCATTCCGTCGCGTAACCGCAGTCGTCTGCACAGCACCAACTCGGAGAGCAGCACCAGCTCCTCCTCTGACACTGAAGACGACGTTGTGGCCTTGGCCTACTCCCAGGTGGAGCTGCCTACCTACATCAAACCCGACAAAGAGTCCATCAGAATGTACCTGGATAAGCTTCCAGAACTGAGGCGCAGTGCGGTAGACCCTCAGCTTGCCCTGCAGCGCTTCTTCAAAGGCAAGGACATCGCTCAGGCTCAAACTCACAGGTCCCCAGAGTTGCAGGGCCGTGAGTCCAATGGTGACGGGGGACCCAGGGTTGAATACAGGAAGCAGAGTGCAGCAAAACCGGTAGAAGAAGACTCTTCAGAACAGGTCAGCATGTCCACAGGAAAGAGGAAGAAGAAGAAACGCTCAGTCAGGACCAGAGAGCAGGCTGACCCCAACAAAGCCCTGTCAGACAAATCTCTCCAGCAACTGACAGAGAAATTGCTTGAAAACTCAGTAGACTCGACCTCAAAGCCGCAGAAGCGCCATTCTCACACCCAGCAGAACAAGGTTGATGGCAAGTTCCAGTCCGAGGAGGGGCCTGACCGGGTGTTGGAGCGAACTCAGTCGGAGAAGACACCGGGCAAACTGCTGTGCAAGGCGACGCCCGGTGGAGCCCTGGAGCGGTCCTTGTCAGAGAAGCTGCCAGCCAAGCTGCAGTGCCAGGGAGACCCCAGCTCAGCCCTGGAGTACATCATGTCACTCAGAGCCAATGCAGACGGCCACCGCAAGGTGACCACCGCCGTCACCACTGTGCCGTCTTCAGCGGTGGACCCCCCGCTGCCCAGCGGCACCACCCAGGACATGGGCATGATGCTGATGAACAAGCACTCCACCTACCTCATCCTCCACCGCAACGACATCTTCTTTCGGGGATCTCGCGCCCCCGCACCTGAACCCGTCCCTTGCGCCACCAGCTGCCCTGAGTTGTCCCGCCTGCCCTCAGACTCTGACTCTGAAGACGAGAACTGCTTGGTGGAGGAATGCCCCTGCATGGAGCCTGTGGCTGACTTTCTGGAGGACACCTGCGACAAGCGTATCATCGCCAACCCGCTCTTCATCATGGTCAGCATCTCCAACTTCTTGCTCTACTTCTGGGCCGACGTTCCCTATGTGTTTGCAGCGGACTTTGCCATGTCTCGCGGCATCCCGGACCACAGTGCCACCTTCCTTATCTCTATTATCGGCATTGTCAACACTGTGGGACAGGTGAGTTGTGTTTCCTCTGACTTTGTTTTAGCTTCTGAAACCCCCCTTTTATGACCTTAAAATGTGGGAAAACATGTTTTTTAAAAAGGCGTCTTAAAGGCACATCACCCTCGTGAAAACAGTTAGTTCGGCTCACCATCTCAGATCTGGCCATGTGACAAAGTGAAGGGATTGTCTTATCCCTTGTAAAACATGGCCAGATCTAAAAAGACTGAGCCTCACTGTTTTCACAGAAAGGAGTTTGCCTTTAATATGCAGGTAAATGTACAGATGTTAACAGAAAATCCAAAAAACTAGAATGATTTTAAAAAAAATCTTATAAGAGGAGTTCCAATGTATGTACTTACATGTTTACATTTTATTGTTAGAATGTTCTTGCTGTCAAACAATTTGTGCATAAACTTTCAAAATTTTAGCTCAAAAGTACTTTTACTGTTTTAGAATCTGATTATTTTCCCTTTTTTTTTTGCCTGAATTTGACTCCACCATGACCTTGAAGTTAAGTATAAACTTTAATCATGTGCTGAAGTGTGTAGCTCAGACAGGTCTGCTGTGTAGATCAGGAGGTAGCGCGCTAGCTTTGAAACGAGTTTGTCGTTATCAATGTGGGTTCAAACCAGAGTGCAGCATGGAATTTATTCCCAAGAGCCAACTTTGTTGCTCACTCTTCAAGGTGTTCCAACACACCAGTGCGCTCACAACGAAAGCTTCGGGGCTTGGATTTGAAAACATATATGCAGAAAAGAAGAAACTGGGTAACTCGACTTCAGGGACAGCAGCTCTAGTTTCCTTGAGTAAATTCAAAAAGGACACTAAGTATACCAACAGTAACAAAAAGATGTAGCTGTACGATATATTTGATCTTGCACCTAAACACACTATACAGGTGCTCTACGGGCTGATCGGCGATCAGGACTGGAACCTGACTGTCATCTACGGCATCTCTTGCATCGGGTCTGGTCTGGCCGTTCTGCTCCTGCCCACGGCCAAGGAGTACTGGCTGATGAGCGTGCTGTGCGGGCTGTTTGGATTCTTCGTGTCGGCCAACTACTCCCTCATGACGGTCATGCTAGTGGGCTACCTGGGCCTGGAGCGGCTGGCCAATGCTTACGGTCTGGTCATGATGGTCCAGGGCTTGGCCAATCTGGGCGGCCCCCCTCTCGCAGGTAAAGGCAAAGACAGACTGCTTGCATTACATTGTTTTATCATGATGGTCCAGGGCTTGGCCAATCTGGGCGGCCCCCCCTCTCGCAGGTAAAGGCAAAGACAGACTGCTTGCATTACATTGTTTTATCATAATGGTCCAGGGCTTGGCCAATCTGGGCGGCCCCCCCTCTCGCAGGTAAAGGCAAAGACAGACTGCTTGCATTACATTGTTTTATCATGATGGTCCAGGGCTTGGCCAATCTGGGCGGCCCCCCTCTCGCAGGTAAAGGCAAAGACACACTACAGTCTCTGTGTGTTTGTCATTAGATGTGTTATGGTAAAGAGGATGGTGTCTGCAGAATGTATGTATATGTTCAGTCTCTGTCTGTGTGTCAGTCTCAGTCTGTTTGTCAATCTCTGTCTGTTTGTCAATCTCTGTCTGTTTGTCATTAGATTAGATGTGTTGTGGTAAACAGGATGGTGTATGTGGAAAGTACATATGATATCTTCAGTCTCTGCCTCTTTTTCATTATATTATTGTGGTAAATAGAATGGTGTCTGCCAAAAGTACATGTAATATCTTCAGTCTCTGTGTGTCCTTCAGGTTGGATTGTGGACACGAGCGGCAACTATGACATAGCGTTCCCCATCGCAGGCGGCTTCATCATGCTGTCGGGCATCATCATCTTCTTCCTCTTCATCGTGCGTCTGTGCAGCCGCTTCTTCCGACTGTTCCGCGCCCCACACAGCAGTCCGCACCGCAGACACATTGTGTCCACCACACTCCACGTGGAGAGAAAGCCTGAAGCTCAGTGGGTCCACCCTGTCGACAACGCCTGTGGCAGCATGGTCTAACGTTCTTGCTTTTCCTGATTATCCTTGGTTCTACCAGAGGCTGCAGTGAGAGGAATCGTCCGAATCACCAAACACCCCATCATTCGGTTATCCTGCACAGAGAGAGAGAGCCTGTAGCTGAATCAATCCACATCCCTCGTGGCCACGGCATTGTGTGACGATTTTGCTTTTTTTCCGATCATCTTAACATCTAGCAGAGGTTGCAGGGAGAGGAATGGTTTGGTTTTCTTCATCACCAACCAAACGCCCCATCATCTGGTAATCCTGCAGAGAGAGAGAGAGAGCCTGTAGCTGAGTCGGTCAACTTCCCTCATGGCAATGGCGTGGTGTGATGATTTCGCTTTTTTCCGATCATCTCAACATCTAGCAGAGGTTGCAGAGAGAGGACTTGTATGGTTTTCTTTATCACCAACCAAACTCCCCATCATCTGGTGGTCTGGCACACCCTGCATGGAAAGAAAGCCTCAAGTTGAGTCAGTCCATGCAATTAAAATGGAGTGATGATTTTGCTTTTTGTGATCATCCCTGTCTTTGGTAGAGGCTGCAAAGAGAGAAGTTTGAGAGTGAACCGGAGGCATAAGGTTGCCTGTGCACAAGATCAAGGACATACTAACATATGACGTGCAGTGCAAAGTAGCAGTGATAAAAAGGTTGAGATTTCTTCCAGTTTTATGGAGAAATTCAAAAGCATATGTCATGCACTGGTTAAGATGTATGCTATGGAAAAACATGCAAGAAATGGGAAGTGTTGGTTTTGAAATGCTGAAAAAAGACTTTATTTGTACAGCTTATTTTTACATGCAACACTTGATTGTAACTGAGAGTGACGTTATAATAACTGAACGTATTGAAAGGCTTGTGTGGTTGCTTATAAGTTATATAGTGCTACAGAATTACTGCTTTCTCTCTCTCTGGCATGTCAAATTCTCCCTCTGATGTAATAGTGAATAGTCCTGGTAGAAGTGCTGAGTACGTACAAACCCTGCCTGATAATGATAGGAATATATTTTATAGCCGTGTCTATTGATTTTGGTCATACTGGATTCTTAATCTGTCTCAAATACAGGCGAATGTGATAAGAAGACATTGACCCGGCACAAAATTAAAAAAAACACTGCCCTTGCCGGAGTGAAACCAGAATGGGGACACTTGCACTATCATACGGAGGGGTTTAACGTCCCCCCTTACTAAGCCCAGAACCAAAAGGAATCCCAATGGAGATAATCAGATAAAACTCAGAAACTTGTAACTAACACTATCAGAAAAACACTCTTGGACAAATCAGAGAATGTCTTCTCCACTGTGTTAAGAAACCGTTGTTTTTTTTAGTCCTGACCATTGATCTGAACCGATTCGCTGATCCTGAATTTTTTCTTTCTCTATCTTGGCTTTGCAGTTGATACAACAAAGGTAACACTGAATCTGTTGGGTTGTATCTCACAACATTCCCACATCTCAAAAGTAGCACTAAACTTGGAATTACAACTGCAGCACCCTGACTTGATTTGTGAAGTAAAAAGATTAATTCAAGCTACCAGAGGCACAGAGCATTATGAAGTTAATATTTCTCAAGACAGTGCTTCTGTCCAATTTGTTGAGATGCATTTGTTAATTTTTGCACAATGAAATCCATCAGTACAGAAAAATACGAAGAATCGCGGACGTACACACGCACGCACACATGTATACGTGCACACACATACTCACACACACACAAATGCGTGCGTGCAAGTACAAAGACAAACGTGTGTGTGTAAGTACACACATGCACGCACGCAGAATTTGTGTCCAGTGTGCATTTTATAATTACAACTATTGTTGAGGACAAGGTTTGGATCAAAAGGACACTTTCAGCAGGTGTATTATATACATCTGGCATATTCTTGGTGAACACGTGCGAGAGGTGTGAATGTGTTTAGTAGTTCTAAGCAAGCTGTTGTAGAGTGAGCATTCCAAACCAAGCCCCTGTGTTATGTGATGGTAGCTTCCCACTTTGTACAAGACTCTATTCTTGCCGAAACTCAATGTGTTTCATTGTAAACAAAAAAGAAGAAAAATGGTTATGTTTCGATGATGTTTTGATTGTATGTAAATATTTTTGCACTCGTGGAACTTGAAGATATTAATAATCAAACTTTGGGTTTGAATCAGCAGCTAGTTTTGGTGTGGGTTTTTTCATTTTAAATTATGAGCTTATGGTTTTTTCCCTAAATTCTGATCTGCAAATGTCTAGGGAAAAAAAGCATTTGACATACTATTTTTTTTTTTTACATACTATTTTTCTCACAATCTAGACACTTTTGTGGTTAGTTCATGACTGAGTATATTTTGCTGTGATCAAAATTATTTCGTATTTCTTTCACTTTGTTTGTAAATTAATGTTCTGTGAGAAGGATCTCTTGCCATGTAGCAAATCAACTGAATCTTCTTTGGTGCATGATAACAAAACAAAAACAATGTTTGTTTTTTAAATGTAGGTGTTGAAATCTCCAGATGATTTTATAAAGTACGTTACAGGTATATTTTGTTATGAGCTGTCAGTTTGAATATTAGGCTGACACATTTTTGTTTGAATTTTGTAGATTTTGTGTGGGTTAATAGAGGATGTTATAACTCTGTCGGGAATGTATGGATTGTGAAAGAGTGAACACTCTTGCTTTTATTGAGGCAAATCAGGTGACATTATAGGCTAGTAACAAGTGAGAGGTGTCTGAAACACATGGACAAGGGGCACATTGAGGAAAGTTTGCCTCAGAAAAAGCAAGAGTGTTCACTCTTTCACAACCCATACATACCTGACAGAGTTATTTCCGAAGTTTCGTCTATTTTTGTTTGTTTGTATGTTTGTTTTCGTTCTACTTGAGATGACTTATATTACCCCCCGCGGGTTAGGGGGAAGAATTTACCCGATGCTCCCCAGCATGTCGTAAGAGGCGACTAACGGATTCTGTTTCTCCTTTTACCCTTGTTAAGTGTTTCTTGTATAGAATATATAGTCAATTTTTGTAAAGATTTTAGTCAAGCAGTATGTAAGAAATGTTAAGTCCTTTGTACTGGAAACTTGCATTTTCCCAGTAAGGTAATACATTGTACTACGTTGCAAGCCCCTGGAGCAAATTTTTGATTAGTGCTTTTGTGAACAAGAAACAATTGACAAGTGGCTCTATCCCATCTCCCCCCTTTCCCCGTCGCGATATAACCTTCGTGGTTGAAAACGACGTTAAACACCAAATAAAGAAAGAAAGAAAGATGACTTATATTCATATGGAATTCGACTTGTATTGTGTGTACACTTTGTATTGAGCGTGAAGCTTTGAAGCTATAGTATCTACAGCTTTTCATTATTTGCATTAGTTGTGATTTCTCTCAGACCTGAGAGTTAAAATCACTATTAATGTTTAGAAACTCACACACCAGTGGCTCAGGGTTTGATGTTTATTATGACTAATGTTGGATTTGTCCATTTCTGTTGGTGGATAAGTGTTTTATGGTGAATGCAGTGCTACCCCCCTTTTAAGACAATTAACACACACTATCAGAAAATCAGTTCTTAGAAGGGATGGAGTCTCAAAACTGGGGTACATTTACAGAGGTTATGAACAAAAAGCATATGAAATCAAAGTCTTACAATTTTGGTTGGTTGTGTGTGTGTTAAACCAGGGGTTTTATAAGAGGAATTCCACTGTAACTGTTCTATTAACATTGGCTTGTAAAGGTTTTGGTATTTGTGTACGTGCCCTGGTGTTGTAATGCTTTCTGTTTGGTTGAGACTGGTTGGGTATCACTGATCCTGTCCTATGCATAATGTGGTGTTTTGATCAGTGTCCTGGAGAGATTCAGACCAGGTGCTGTCGAACCTCCCCTTTCAGACCCCTTTATATCGCCAGGTCTTAAAAGCAGGATTCCACTGTATCCGGTATTCACTTTTATTTTTATTGATGATCTGTTTGCCGGTGGTGTAGCAGTCCTGTTGGTTTTGTGTGAGCTGAGTTAAAGAAAACTTCACATATTTAGTAAATGTGTCAAAGTTTTCCAGATTTTGTTGTCCAGATATGATATGTGTGCTTTTTGTTTGAAATAATACTCTTGATATAGGAACAAATGTAAAATAAATATGTTAGCAGAGCATGTAGTAGAATTGGTTAGGCTATGCTGAACAGTACCCAAATAGCATTGCCTTCATTTATGAGTAAAAGGGTATTATCAGGTATCAAGAAATTTACATTTCTTATAATTAGTCATTTAGAATGAGTGAAGTTGGTACCTTTAACATTTGACAAGAGGACAGCTGTGATGTATTTCAGGTTTGGTATCTTGTCGGGTAAACCATTGTGCAGACTGGTACACTTCTGTCCGGGCTTTCACATGGGATGAGTGCGTATTCCACTTGGTCACTTACCAAGAATTCCCTGTCTGTCTAGTTGCTTCCTGTGCAGTGTCATTTTCCCCAGAATTTAACTTCATAACTAACACCATTGTTCCCAGTAAGGTAATATATTGTACTACGTTGCAAGCCCCTGGAGAAAATTTTTCATTAGTGCTGTTGTGAACAAGAAACAATTGACAAGTGGCTCTATCCCATCTCCCCCCTTTCCCCGTCGCGATATAACCTTCGTGGTTGAAAACGACGTTAAACACCAAAAAAAATCCATTCTGCGAAGAAAGCAGCCAGGGCAGTTGAATCTTGTTATGTGACCAAGTGGAAGGCTGCTCTTATCTCATGTGACAACCTGGTTTGCTTGATGATTTACATGGAAAAGAAGAAGGGTGTTGAGGCCAAGTAGCTCTGCCATCATGGGACACCAGTGTAGGGACAGTTTGGTCTGGCCCCATGAATAGCTTCTAGCCACATGCATGTACCCCAGTATTTACATTGTATTTTTTTTTTTAACTTTTTTAACTAACAGCTATCTTCATGATTTACTGTAAAAAAATGTGGGATGGCATCTGATATTTATTTGGGAATGGTTTTGTTGCAAATACAGTAAGGCTACAATTAATTCACACCTTAATGTTTTGATAAGCAGTTGCCATTTTCTCAGGCAATTTTTGTAAAAATGAAACTTTAACCCTATAAAGATTTTTCAAAGGCCTGTTTAAAATTCAGATGTGGACATACTTAAGTGTTTGTGAAAGTTTAATTTGTATCGTATTGTATTGTACGGTTGTACCGTAGTAGATGCTTTTGTTTGTATTTTCAAAATAAAAAATCACATTATTATGGTAATGTTTTACATTTGCGACGGCTTCAATGTTATCTTCATAGTCTACAGCTATATGCTAGAGGAATATCATTTACGCAACACACTTACGCACACAGGTATTGTGTGTAATTCTTTTCTTTTTTTTAGGTGGTTCTTTTATATTGTATCTAGGTGAACAAAGAAAAAACACATCAAGCCAGCAATCAAACCATTTGTCAAAGCATTATTTTACAAGAATGTTTGTTGCTTTGTTTTATTTGTGTGAAGTGAAGAATTATTTGATGAGGAATCTCTGTACTGTATCATTTTCTTCTGTAACTTACTTAAATTGGAGTTTTATTTTATGGGGAATCTGTACTTTATGATTTTTGTCTGTAACTTACCATGCCTTGTGACTATGTGTGTATGCACAATACTGGAAACATTACAATGAATTTCTTACAAAATGCACACTGTGATGAACACAGAGAAATTGTATTTTTTACACGCTATCATGATAATTGTTTGTTTAACTGACTTTTACCAACATCATTTCAATTAAATTTGTTCAAGTCTGATTTTTTGGTTTTGCCTTTGATTTTTATTTCTGTTTCATTATTGGCCAAGTACTCAATTTGAATGGTTGCATAAATATGCATTTTACTTTCACATGCAAGGTTGCAGTTTTACTCAGTTTTGAAGGTCGATGTAATACAGTGGAACCCCCCTTTTAAGACCTCAAAAAATCTAAGAAAATCGGGTCTTAAAAAGGAGTGAGTCTTAAAATGGGAGTAAATTTACAGAGGTCATGAACAGAAATTCTGAGAAAAAAGGGTCTTAAATTGGGGGGGTCTTAAAAATTGGAGTTCCACTATAGGCCTACATGAAATGAAGACCATTACAAACAGCAGCCACAGGACACAGAAAACATAATGTACATGTATAATGTGTCCAATCTTCTTCACTTGATGACACATTTTAATGAAAACACTTGAAATTGCGAACTTGATTACAGCTTATGTTGCAGTTTTACAGTTGAACATTACTTGCAAATATTTGAACCAAAATGTAATATTTATCAAGTAAGCAGCAGATGTCAGGAATGAAATTACATGTACCACATCTGCTGAAGAAGGGTTTTGTTAAACTGATAAACACAGTTCTTTGGGACCAGATCAGTGAAACTTTGCAACAGATTATTTTTAGGAGAAATATAACTAAGAGTGTGTGCAGAACGAATCATATTGTTTGGCCCTGCAGTTCTTTACTACATGTACAGTTATGCTGGTTGTCTGAAAGAGACAAGTAGAAAAGGAAGAAAATGGGGGAAAACCCAAAGGTGCATATTCTTTTACTCCCCCCGCGGGTTAGGGGGAAGAATTTACCCGATGCTCCCCAGCATGTCGTAAGAGGCGACTAACGGATTCTGTTTCTCCTTTTACCCTTGCTAAGTGTTTCTTGTATAGAATATAGTCGATGTTTGTAAAGATTTTAGTCAAGCAGTATGTAAGAAATGTTAAGTCCTTTGTACTGGAAACTTGCATTCTCCCAGTAAGGTAATACATTGTACTACGTTGCAAGCCCCTGGAGCAATTTTTTGATTAGTGCTTTTGTGAACAAGAAACAATTAACAAGTGGCTCTATCCCAACTCCCCCCCCTTTCCCCGTCGCGATATAACCTTCGTGGTTGAAAACGACGTTAAACACCAAATAAAGAAAGAAAGATTCTTTTACTGATTTTATTATTATTACATTGCAGATTTGTTTCTTTTAAGGTGGCAGGTACAGTGGCGAAAGAGGTATTTTTTGTTTATTTTTATAGCATGAGATATACACAAGCTAGAACAAAGATTTTTGGTAGGTTCTTGCACAAAGCATGTGTCTAACAGAAAATAAATACTGTTACTTTGAAATATTAAATGATTTTAAGTTTTAATTAATTATGCAAATTAGCATCTAATTTTAGATACCGGAACTAGTAAGATTTGGAGACACTCCTATAGCTATCATATTATTTTCTTGGATTATATATTTGTTTTAGTACATTATACATCACAACATCTAGATTTTGTCATACCACATTTTTGATACTATGTTTTGTCTCTGACATATGGTCATGTGATATTTGTAATAAATTAAAATTAAAAAACATATCCTTTAACAAGGTTTATTACTAAAGTAAGCATGATATCCAAAAAGTGGTATGACACAATCTACCTGTTGGTATGATGAAGATTTGAGCCAAATTTCAGACAGATTGGTCCATATTTGTGTAAACTAGGAAGGTTAAACAACAACAAAATGTTAATTTTAACGAACGCCAACAAAGTTAAAAACATGGAGAGAGCAGTGCATACTCCCACCTGCTGCCTCTAATGGCCCCCACTCAGGTAAGGAAATCCTTCTGTTTCCTCCTGGGCATCCTCCAGCTGACATTTGCTATGCTTTTTAGCTTTGCGGGCTTCATGGGTGCTCAGGTTTGCCTGCCGTTGTGCGTTTTGAATGCGCATAGCGTCTTTCGTCACGAGGAAATCTTTTGTGAAATCCCCAACACGCAAGTCCAGTTTTTTTTAGTATCACACCCAAAGCTGATGCACCATCATTGAACAGAGAAACACCTATGCCAGGTGCAGTGTTGACAGTTGTAAGTCCATGATTCCCTGTTTTAGGGCACAATTTCCATATTACACCATTTAGTGCCTCATTTGCATTTTGTGTATAGCCTTCAACACATTTTCTTAGAAGTTGGACAGACCAGCTGGGATGAAATGTTTTGACAAAGCAGTTCAATATCAATTATCCTGTTTCCATGAAGTAATTCCTCTTCAGAAACATCAGAACCGACAGTTTTTGTCTTAATCTCACTCTTTGATTTACAATATAACTTGTCATCTCCAAAAAGTTTTCTCTTGGAACGTGATGTGGGCGTGGCATTTGTGTTTTGAGTCTGATCTTCGACCGATGAATTGTAAGATGTAGCTTTTTGAGAATCATCATCACAAACAGAATCAACAGAATCATTTCCACGCTTCCTTTTCGCTAAAACATGTCTATTTGGTGAAGGTTTTCTTTTAGTACCCCTTTTACGACCATTTAACTTCGGATCTGTCATGATTTACCCTACACAAGATTTAATTTATCAAACAAACACTTCCATGCAGACTTTACTGGGGGCAGACATTTGCAATGCGAAGTAACTCCTGCAGAATAACAGGGTAGGGGATAACGATTATTTCCCTTTCCTGCAGCAGACGCTTTTTTAGGGATACTGCATTCAAACAAACAACAGTGTTTTGCTTTTAAGGGGGGATTTTCGGCCACACCACCCTCACTAAATAAATTCTTGCGTCAAATCTATTCATTTGTGAGCAAAAAACCTTCAGGATAAGGTGTAAAAATGATTTATCTTGGTTAAAAAAAATAAAAGAAGTAGTAAGGCCCAAAAGTGATTTTTTTCATTTTCACCACTATACCTGCCACCTTAACTACTTTATGGCCAAAGTTCTTTGATTAAGATTGGATACCTTTGTTATGTTCTGAAGGAAATGCTTTACGGATATTTTAAGTTGTATTCTTTTGTAGATTCTTTTATTCAAGTAAGAATGATTTATTTTTCTTGTTAATTCTGTGTTTGAAGATGCAGATTCTTTCCTTTACTTCGTGTGATGTTAACTTTTGTGTAATCTAAACTTTTTGTCATATTTGAAATAAAGTTTGGAGGTTATACATGTATTTGGAAAAAGAAATGAAAAATCAGTAATAAAGTAATAAATGGGTTTTTTTTTCTGAGATTTACATTTTGAAAGTTTGTTCTAATGGTATCAAACTGACTTAGGCTTTCTTGAATTTAAAGACAAGAACAAGCCTGACTGTTCTCAAATGATTTTTGTTTGTTTGTTTACTTGTCTGTTCATCGTCTTTTTGTGGAACCCACAGGTATTTCCATGTAGACACAGATACACTTGTTAAGATGGTCGTGAGTCCTATATCAAACTAACATGGTTTTTTTAAATCTCTTCGACTTGCATTTTACATTTCAATGAAGGTGCTTTGCTTTGATCCACTTCTGTTTGTTTCCCTTTTATTCTTTAATTCTTGAAAGGTGAGAATTGTGATTTGTTTATCTTTAAATTCATATTGCAAGTATTTGCTTTTTTGATTTATCTTTAAATTCACATTTCAAGTATTTGCTTTTTGTTAAAAGGTTTAACTTTTTTAATTCAGTTATATTTAGTTTCATTATACTGATATGTTTACTCTGATGTTTATATTGCATTGTGCATGTGGTATGTCTATTAAATCAGAGAAAAAAAAAGCTGTTTCTTTGTCATCTTTTTCCTTCTCACACAGACTTTGTTTCAAGCCAGTCACTCAATTTTCTGAGAACAAAGACTTATACTGATGCTGTTTATTTTTTAACGAAGGTTCTCATTATCCTTTTTGACAGTTTTAGTTTATCTCTTCAACGAAGGAATGAAGTGGTTAGATGCTATCCCCTGGAGCAAATTTTTGATTAGTGCTTTTGCGAACAAGAAACAATTGACAAGTGGCTCTATCCCATCTCCCCCCCTTTCCCCGTCAGGATATAACCTTTGTGGTTGAAAACAACGTTAAACACCAAATAAAGAAAGAAAGATGCTATTAAACCTGCTTTCTCCATGCCTTTTGGCATAGTTCAGTAATCGATCAAGCAAGCAAATAAGCATGCAAACAGATGGATAAACATTCACTTTTCACAGCTTTCAAGCCTTTGTGAATAGTATATTGTAACCTTCTCTGCCACAGAAGTAGGTCAATGAGTTTCATTTCACTTCATGCATCTCATGGCTGAATAAGGAAGGCCTGATTATCATATTTTCCCATATCAGTACTCGCAAAACTGTTATAAATTATGCATAATAGAAACGTGATCGCACATGTTTTGTCCAAGTCTAATTTATCATACCACAAAGCTTAATACGAAACAGATTAACAAAGATAACAAAGAGTATGGTGATTGTAAAACACAAACCACAGGCACCTGCCAAAGCTACACTTTCCACTAAAAGGGATGTTTTTATTTATTTTCTTCTTTGTTCATGGGCTGAATTAAACTTCCATGGGGGGGATCATTAATTAGGGGGGGGGGGGGGGGTCCACTGTATTGCCATCTTGCTGAGTATACTGAATGGTTAAGGTGTCCTTTAGGCCAAAAAGAAAAATATGTCTGTTTCCAGTAACATCGCCGAAAAAGTCGGTCGTTCGGTCGGTTTTTATTTTTTATTTTTTTTTCTCTCTTACGTTTTGTTAACGTCTTTTTACGTGTTTATTTTTTTTTAAACGCTTCCTTAGTTTCACTTACAATTATTTAGCACATGTTTTTGACCTAGATATATTGAAACTAAATAAAGTATACTTGACTTCTTTCTTTTTTGTGTGTGTGTGTGTGTGCGCGAAAAGCAAAAAAACCCTTTAGGGTCGGCGCTTAAAAATAGGGTCAGTTGGGTTACCGGAAACGGACATATTTACACCCCCGGTATAGGGGTGTGTATAGGATTCGGTCGATGTGTTTGTTTGTTTGTGTGTTTGTGTTCGCATATAGATCTCAAGAATGAACGGACCGATCGTCACCAAACTTGGTGAACAGGTTCTATACATTCCTGAGACGGTCCTTACAAAAATTGGGACCAGTCAAACACACAGTTAGGGAGTTATTGGTGGATTAAGATTCTACAAGGACTTATAGAGGGACATATTAATGGTCAAAGGGAAATAACCTTCTCAGTTGGCAGTGAGAATGGTAAGGACGGGGGTGGTTTTCCTACCTCGGAGGAATTTCTTGTTTTCTTTTTGGCCTTATAGTCTATGTATCTATCTATTCTGCAAGAAATGACCACAGTGAGGCTGCTATGAAGTTTGCCAAAGTGACCATCAAAGTTGAGGCAATTTCCCAAGGTTCTTCTTCTTCTTTGTTCATGGGCTGAAACTCCCACGTTCACTTGTGTTTTTGCACGAGTGGATTTTTACATGTATGACCGTTTTAACCCTGTCATTCAGGCAGCCATACGGCGATTCCGGGGGAAGCATGCGGGGTATTTTCGTGTTTCCCAAGGTTCATAAAGCAACCTTTGGTGTCCGCTTTCCCTCTACATAAAAAAAAAGTTGAAAAATGACAGCAAATTTTTTGTGTGATATGAAAAAACCCAGCAGAAGAACAATTTGACAGAAGTTTTGACGTTCTGCTAACTATACCGACACCAAACGTCATGGACCACGTACACGCCTAAATATGCCTCAAAGTACCTCTTTGGAATTCGTGTGGAGCTGTCCTTGGATGCTTGGGAGATAGCTCAGTCGGCAGCTGCTCCGGCTTGAAACCAGTTGTCGCTTTTGGCATGGGTTCAATGCCCAAGTTCGTGGAGGTTTGTGCAGCCTCTCCTCAGTGTCCGAAAACCCATGTGTGCATGCATGCGCAAAATAAAGATCCAAAGTTCACAGCGAAAGTCTCAGGGCTTGGAAACATGAATACACGCATACGGGAATAAGGAAAAAAATTGGGCAGCGCGGTACTGTATAGCAGCTCGATCGCTTTCCCCAGGGAGATACATATAGCAGCCCGAATTTCCATGGGTAACCTCACGGGATGATATGATACCATTACTAATACAAATTATACCGTCTCCTTGTGTATAGCCCCACAATAGTGAAAATGAAGGTAATCATGCACCTTCACATATAAACTTCTTTAACATTTGAGGTTCTGAAAATAAAGTTGTGTTTGTGAGTATGTGTGTGTGTGTGTGTGTCTGTGTGTGAACATTTATTTGTTGCGGAAAGAGACATATCAACACATATCTTTGACCTAATACTGTGCCATTATAGTCATGAAGGCTAATCAGTATCTTCTCTGATAATAATTTGATATTAAACAGATTGGATTCAAGGGAA
>NC_090246.1:83856537-84099037 GCF_037325665.1 Littorina saxatilis
AAAAATATTATCGCGTTCAACAACACACACACACGCCTCAAATCCGTTTTGATATCAGTGACAAACACACACCTACAGGGGAGAGCACAAGGTCACCTTAAAAGACGGGTTATCTCGCTTGGCCAGGTCACGAGATTGCCCGTCAATATACAACAGGGAAAACTCGTGATAGTGAAGACACACGCTCACATTGTTTTCACGCGCGGTGTGGGAAATTTGATTATGCAATCATACCACAAGTGTCTTCCTGTTTTGTGTGACGAGCGCAAACATCCAGGAACAGAACATAAACTTTGTTTACTGCTGTGAGGATGGCTGCGCGTGCAGTGTCGGCGTGCGTGCTATTTGCAGGGTTGCCTCCCGCGTTCAGTTTGGTGAGCCTTTCTCTTTGATTTGTTTTCCATGTAGTAAAACAACCAGCTTTGCAGTGTCAAATACATTTTTAATCACGATTAAAGTTTAGAGTGCAAGTTATTGAGAAAGTCACACCAAAAACGGACAGGCAAAATATGGCTATTAAAGTTTGCCTTGTAAAATGTTCATAGTGTATGCATACATGTATGATTTGTGGCTATCAGTTGTATACCTGTGTGTGTTGTACTTGAAGTTGTAGTGAATCTCACATGAAAGAGATCGAACATGTGACAAATGGTATAAATCGTCGCTGTAATTCAAAATATCTTGTATCTCAATTTTTGAGGTTTTGGAACTAAAACAATAGTATTAAATTAAGCTCCCTTAATTATTTGTTTACCTGTGTGGTGATAAAAGCTCAAAGCTCCAACTGCTTTCTAAAGTGAAGAAAAGTTCATGAGAAGAAAACTCTATCTTCATTTGTTTGAAGTGAGCAGCAAAAAAAAAAAATTCAAGTTAAAGTTACGAGGTTTCCGTGCCACACTTGGACGGAAACTATGTAATAATATATGACAGACACGGGCTGTTGTATTTTAAGCATGCCTGAAACAAAACTCATATCCATTGGATAAAAAGTTCCTGTATGATGTATCTCAATATTTTCTCAGTTGTATGGAATATCATTAATAACTGACATAAACACACTAGCTGATGAAGAATGGTATCGCACTGTTTTAAGGAAAATATCAACCCATGAATTGATGTTATATATTTGAAGCGGTGCTTTTTCAAAACTTTTTTTTTTTCGTTTTTCTCAAAACAGCAAAAATTGAGATACTGTACGAAGTTTGTGAATGACAGCAACGAAATATTGGAGTACTGTTCAACATGTCACTTTTGGTTTTGCAGGAAGAAGCTGTTCTTTGTGGTGGAGTTCACTGCTATGGTGAGTTGCTCTCTTGTTGACACAAGAGTTTTAAGTGTGTATAAAACATTTGTTGTGCTGTGCTGTGCTGGATGATTAAACATGTACCAATTAACAATATTTGTGACAAAAAGAGTGTCCAATACTGTTTTCCTGTGGATGGGTGTTTATTTGTCTTTTCCCCTGTGTGTGTGTGTGTCAGTGTGTGCGTGTGTGTGCGTGCGTGTGTGTTAATGTTTTTACTTCGATAATTGAAAACAGTATTCATTGTGTTCCAGATAGCTCTGCACACTGCTGTACTGATGCTCTTGGAAACCAAAGCTGTTGTTATGAACCTTTGATTGAAGAGGCTTGTAAGTACAATAGTACAGTAACAATTAAAGGGGGTACAAGTAAAAATTTAAAAAAATACTACCGGTGTATAGCGTGGAGGGGGGCCTGTAGGGAAACCTGGAGAGCTTTGACCTGAAAACAAACAAGTAAACAAGCAAGCAAAACAATAAACATGTTCCCACCATATGAAGAACAAGTCCCTCCCCCCCCCCCCCCCTCTCTTTTATTTCAGGTAGTCTGTCTATGACATTTGTATACTTAGGTAGAGATAATAGACAATTGAACAACAGAAGGTGCCCTCTAAAGGTACCATTGTACTTGTTTGCAAAAGTCAAAACGCAATGCTTTTTTTCCCCCCAGGGTTTTGGACGCTGGTAGTGATCGGCGTGATCTTGATCGGGGCGATGTTGTTGTGCCTCTGCCGAGGGGTATACCGCTATCACAACGCCGGGCAGTACACAAAACTGCGGCTTCAGCAGCCGGGAGATTACGGCAGCATTCCCAGTCCGGTCCACACCATCCACATAGCCCCTCCACCAATCAGCGCCAGCCATGGCTCAGATAACTATGCTCACCTGCCTTCCTATGCCGCAGTTATGGGGGTATGTGTTTGTTTGGGATGATTTTTTTTTGTTTTTTGTAAATTTTTTCTTTCTTCCTTATCTGGGAAATTCAGGTCGTTTCATCCCAGTGGAAAGTTAGAAGTTTTTGTGCGTGTTTAGGTGTAATCAGCCACCTGCACTTCTGGCAGAGTGACCGAGGTCTTTTACCTGCCTCAGTGGTGACATGGATGTGGGACATGGATACTGTCTCTGAGTCTGCGCATTAAGTTGACATGCATCCCTCCCATGTGGTGGAGAAGAGGCTGGTGGTAGTCTGATGATGATGATGATAACTTTCGCTGAACTAAATGGACAGAGTACTTTGAATTTGACCGCCAACATTATTTTATAAATGCTATAAGTATGAGATAATAAAAAGAGTAGAAAAAAGCAACTGTTTTATTTTTCGTATCGTCTCTGTGTGATTATTTCTGTATTCTTTCTTTTTTTTCAGAGGGCTCCCCCAGCCTACAGTGAGAGGGAAGGCGGGAGATAACCTGGCGTTCATATCAAGGGTATTGCTCATCACACTTCGTTACTCAGTGTTGTGAATATCTCATGGAGTTCTTATGCCAGTGGAGAGATTCCTTTTGAACAAGTGCATATATTTCATGAAGCTCAGGGGAAATTGTCGGTTTGCTCAGTGCATATACATTCCTGGGTTGAGTTCTTGATCTATTTGGCATGTTGCATATTATGTCTGCACACTGGAACTATGTACGTGTACGTGGACTGAACATTATGTGTCAAATCATTCCACACTGAACAGAACATGCAAACTGCTTCAAAGGGTGTGACATATATGTGAAATGTTCATGCAGACTGGTGTGTACAAACCGAGTGTGCAAGTATTATAGTGTGTAGATCGATTTTAAAGCACAACTCAGATCAGTGTATGAAGGACAATGGTTTCAGGTTGTTCAGAATGTCCTGCACTGAAACCAAGAATTGACAAAATGTAAATTCAGTGGGGTCAACTTATGTGCAGACCTGCTAGTGACTTAACCCCCTTCGTGTGTACACGCAAGCACAAGACCAAGTGCGCACGAAAAAGATCCTGTAATCCATGTCGGAGTTCGGTGGGTTATGGAAACACGAAAATACCCAGCATGCCTACTCAACGAAAGCGGAGTGAGCTGACTATGCTCTCAGAGTATAGTGTGGGGAACCCAAATGGGCAAACGAGCTCACACGTAACCAGAAAATTCTGGAACGCAGAAGAAGAAGAATGAAGAGAATGTATGTCAACACTACCATTTACCATTCGCTTGGTAGTCTTAAAAGTTTCACATTCATACAAGGAGGTGCACAGCCTGGAAAAACTAATGAAAATAGGAAGCAATGTTTCCATATCTATGAGGAACAAGGAATTAACAAGGTTATCGGGGGAGGAAAGTGGCATGATAATGTTTAGGCTTTCAACACGGTGAAAATAGTGGCATAATTGAGTGAGGAAACCTTCACACAGCTGTTTGTAACATGTGAAATGAATATTTACTACACAGCAGTTACAATCCACACCACTGAGCTGCCACAGTGCAACCTCTCTTTTTGGACATAATTTTCTCACATTTTCTATTCATAAACTCTGTAAATTTACCCCCATTTTAAAGGTCCTTGTCTACATTTTTATACCGAAATCGCCATTTGACCATTAAAATGCTGAGTCTATTATCTACAAAGATCAACAATACACCCCCTTTCGATCAGGAAAGACGAAGCCAGTGTAGTCGTTTGAAAATTCATTGTAGTATTCCAGCGTAGTACTCATATAATAGGATATCCTTATTTAAAAAATGCCAAGCGCAAAACTCCTCTCAAATCCCGTGCATTTCGTGCGTTTAAAAAAAAAGCGTGGACAGCCCTCCAGTGTCAAACTGTTGCTGTACTTGTTTGGGCGTGGCTCTAAGCATAGTGACATGAATTTGATTGGTCAGTATTTTTAGGCAAAGCACATGTTCTCAGCAAACAGAAAACAAAATATTGGAAGCGTGAGTCACGCTACCCAAAAATAAAATCTTTTTTTACATATTTTTTTTTTTCTATAACTTTTTTCCCCATGGTTCATTCATCATCTGACATAACTTTTTAGCAAAATCTAACGATAAGATTATTGAAAAAAAGCAAAAATGTAGACGACCACCTTTAAGACTCCCTCTTTTTTGAGACCTGATTTTTTATGGCACCAGAATGTTGGTGCTTTTTATGTGTTCTTACAAAACAATGTATGTGTGAAAAGAGCAGAATGAGACATCAGGTTTTATAACAGTGGAATACTTGTAAAAAGTTAGTGTCTGACAATATTGAAACAAACTCCCACCACCACATCTTTTACCCTAGTGATGTTAGATCTACTCTGTGGTAACAGTTGAGAGAGAGAGAGAGAGTGTGTGTGTGTGCAAAATTGGATTGTACATATTTTACTGCCACTTTTTTTAGCAACTTTTCTGTGAGGCTGTTAATCTATGCATCTACATGTACTTGCAGTTGATATTTTCTTCAATGAACTTGTGCAGATTTTTACTCCATCGCACGTACAAAATCACATTTCACACTGGAGTTTATTCAGCTAAGTTTGTATATTGTGTATCGTACGGACTCTTACCAAAGCCTTCACATGGATTAATCCAACTTTCTATAATCCACATATAGCAGATGCATGCATGTACACACTGATATGGTAATTATGATGTGCACCACTGAGGGAATCAGGAAGATATTAAAAATAGTGGCACTTAATTATTGACACAGAACATTGATGACAGAGGGAAATATATCATACATTTTGTCAGTCCTACTTCTTCATTCTGAAACGATAAGTTCTGAAATCATGGTATGAACATTTTTGGCACGTGAAAGAGGGGGGGGGGGGGCACAGTTACTATGTGTACATGTGTATCTTTCAGGGAGAGCGAGAAAGAAAGTAATTATTATGAAACTGGCATAATCTACGGTAAAAAGGCTCTGTAACTGTCAGGGATAACAAGAAGAGCAAACGCTCGATCGAGTCACTTTCGCAGTTCTGAATATTATATGAGGCATCAGATGGACAGGAAGAAATTGCTATTCACAACACAATGAGTCACGTTCACATAAAATTTGAGCCCGGTCACTTTTATAGTTTCCGAGAAAAGCCCAACGTTAAGTTGTGTGTTGCCGAACAGAAAAGGCTAGTTATCTCCCTTGTTTTTCTGATAACGTTCGTAAAAGGCTACAGATGTAAATACTTTGATGTAAAGAATAATCCTACAAAGTTTCAATCACATCCGATGAACTTTGTCAAAGATATAAAATGTCTAATTTTTCCTTTGACGCTGACCTGTGACCTTGAAAAAGGTCAAAGGTCAACGAAACCATCGTTAAAGTGTAGAGGTCATTGGAGGTCACGACTAAACAAAATATGAGCCCGATCGCTTTGATAGTTTCCGAGAAAAGTCCAACGTTAAGGTGGTGTCTACAGACTCATATTTTGTTTAGTCGTGACCTCCAATGACCTCTACACTTTAACGATGGTTTCGTTGACCTTTGACCTTTTTCAAGGTCACAGGTCAGCGTCAAAGGAAAAATTAGACATTTTATATCTTTGACAAAGTTCATCGGATGTGATTGAAACTTTGTAGGATTATTCTTTACATCAAAGTATTTACATCTGTAGCCTTTTACGAACGTTATCAGAAAAACAAGGGAGATAACTAGCCTTTTCTGTTCGGCAACACACAACTTAACGTTGGGCTTTTCTCGGAAACTATAAAAGTGACCGGGCTCAAATTTTATGTGAACGTGACTCATTGTGTTGTGAATAGCAATTTCTTCCTGTCCATCTGATGCCTCATATAATATTCAGAACTGCGAAAGTGACTCGATCGAGCGTTTGCTCTTCTTGTTAGAATGTGTGTGTGTGCTTGCGTGTGTGTGTTTATGTGTGTGTGTACAGTGTGTATTGGGGGGACGTCACAACAGCTGGTGAAACACTACTCTAATGCATTGTAAATTATTCATGTCTTCATATTTCGTGAACCAAACTAGTAGCTCAATATAGGCGAAGTCGATTTTGGGGTCAATCGGGTGTCCAATGTCTGAAAAACACAGTTGCAATTGCGCAATTTTTAATTCTAGACACACTTGCACAAAGCAGTCTCAGAACAACACAATGCTATAAAAGTCAAATGTTTATTACATTTCATGCGAATGATCACTTTTTCAATTAACATTTTACAGAAGTACTCTCTCAGTCTCTCTAACTCACACACACACACACAAAGACCCAGGAAACAGTGCCCAAAGTTCATTTTCTTACGCAATAAGATACACAATAATGTACATAAAATAAATTTTTAAGATAATATTCATAATAAATAAATACTGAAAGAAAAATTCAAGATTTAATATTACAAAGGTAACAAGGTCTCATTTCATCTATTTCCACGCACACAAACACACCATTGCATACTCCCACATCTTCATGCATGTGTGCACACACTCTTCCTCTCATGCACAGTATGTTCTTTTACCCCAAACGATAAACAGCTTTGATCACCTAGTAGTTACAAAGTAATGTTTTGAGAAACAAATACGAGATACATAAAATGCATGTCAAATGAGATACATCTATAACTGTATAAGATTACTAATATCTTCTGCCAACAAACATCCAGCTCAATACACTGGATGTCTTTTACCCCTAGTACCGCAAATGCATGTGGGACCTACATAAACAAAATAATAATGAAGCAGTGTGGTGGATATTCAAAATAATAAATAAATATGAAATGGAAAGGGAGGTAGGGCTTATAAGAACACAAGGCAACATAGGACACCACTTATTTCAACCTTATCTTCTCCTAAATTGCAGAAAATAGATAAAAATAAAAATGATGACGGCTACCACTCTTGAACGGAAGAAAGCCCCTCTGTATCAGAAATGGATTTACAATATAAAGTTGTGCACACCTAAGACTTGAAAAAGATGGCGTTACTTCCTACGTCACGGAAGGTGAAGGGGTTAATGGGTTATTAGATGCAAAGGTAATTATTAGTAAATCATGTTTAATCCGTCCTAAGTCTGCAAATTCACTCAAGCAATGGCATCACTAAAAATCACTGGTTAATATCATTTCCTCTTGCAAGGGTGAACTTTTCTTCAGGATTAGTATCTTAAGAATGACTTTACTATGCATCTATTTCATGATTATGAAGTATTTGATTACTAATCAGCACACCATTGTCGCTATTTCGTACCAATTAATTTATTGTTTAAGTAATTAATACCAATTATTTGTCTGTTAAAAAGCATCTGATTTTCAGGTCATCAAATTACAAGGAAGACAGTATGAAGTCTTCAAGGAGAACACTTGCACATACATGTATTTCTCACATGTAATAGCAGAAAAATAGTAGATGACTCTAGATGTAACAGTAGATGACAGTACATGTAATAGAAAATTCAGGCTTCATTTCTTGGTGAGTTTGAAAATGAATGAAAACACTTAAGTTTAAAATCATAAAAACATTACCCTGATGCAACTGAATACAACTTTACTATATGAACAAAAATCCTATACAAGAAAATCTTCTGTGGTTATTTTGCTGAAGATCCTCATAATCCTTAAAAATAAACAACACATAACACACTCACACACACACACACACACACACACACATGCAGACACAAACTCACCCTAATGTCTGTTTAACAATTTACATATATGCATGACAAGAGCCAGAATATCAAATGTTCGCTCCACAATCATTTGATTTATGCTGTAGCAAAGATTAAACAAGAAGGGCAAAGCCCATACGACTCACATGCTTTACACATTTTTCCTACCAAAATACATGTGACCTTGACCCAAGGTCAAGGTCATCCAAGGTCATGCAACACAAAGCTGTTAATTCAAGACATAGGAAGTACAATGGTGCTTATTGGCTCTTTCTACCATGAGATATGGTCACTTTTAGTGGTTCACTACCTTATTTTGGTCACATTTCATAAGGGTCAAAGTGACCTTGACCTTGATCATATGTGACCAAATGTGTCTCATGATGAAAGCATAACATGTGCCCCACATAATTTTTAAGTTTGAAACAGTTATCTTCCATAGTTCAGGGTCAAGGTCACTTCAAAATATGTATACAATCCAACTTTGAAGAGCTCCTGTGACCTTGACCTTGAAGCAAGGTAAACCAAACTGGTATCAAAAGATGGGGCTTACTTTGCCCTATATATCATATATAGGTGAGGTATTCAATCTCAAAAACTTCAGAGAAAATGTGAAAAATGTGAAAAATAGCTGTTTTTTAGGCAACATTTATGGCCCCTGCGACCTTGACCTTGAAGCAAGGTCAAGATGCTATGTATGTTTTTTGGGGCCTTGTCATCATACACCATCTTGCCAAATTTGGTACTGATAGACTGAATAGTGTCCAAGAAATATCCAACGTTAAAGTTTTCCGGACGGACGGACGGACGACTCGGGTGAGTACATAGACTCACTTTTGCTTCGCATGTGAGTCAAAAAACCATGAAACATTTCTTACATACTGCTTGACTAAACTCTTTACAAAAATTGACTATATTCTATACAAGAAACACTTAACAAGGGTAAAAGGAGAAACAGAATCTGTTAGTCGCCTCTTACGACATGCTGGGGAGCATCGGGTAAATTCTTTATCGTCCCAACCAATATGGGACTCCCCCTAACCCACGGGGGGTCCACACAGGCGTATCTGTTTAATTTTCACAGACTTGAAAGCAAAGGACCCATCACAAATGTGATCCACATAAAAACATGGATTTTGAATCAGCTACAAAACAGGATTTCTAAACTCAATACTGGTTGTATTTTCGTCAGAAATGCATACCACGTACACCTACACTTGAATGAATGTATTTTAGCAAAACACTTCACATAAAGCAGCAGTAATATTATCATCAAACAAACACACAAATACATCTTCAGTTTTGCAACATTGTTTTTATTTTTATTTTTTTATGGATGTGGAAGGAAGACAGGGGTGGGGTAAACTGCTTACAACTTCTTGAACCAAAAAAGCAAATACTCATATGACTCCCCTTCATCACACCTAATATGAATCGGACACAAATTATCTGATCAATCTTCACTGTGCTTCCTGGGTCGTTGACGACCCAGAGTCTCGCAAAAGTGTCCGTTTCTCTGAAACTATTGGGAGTTTTTGATTGAGAATTTATGTAATCTTCAAACACAATAAAACATCCCATTCGACCTCTTTTTGAAGGATAATCTCAGTAAACAAACTAATGAATGATGACGTAGTTTAAACTACACAGTCCGGATGTTGTTGGTCGTGGACAACCCATATGAAATTGAAGAAGGAATTTCACGGTGGTTAACTTTATTCGGATGGTGTGGGTCATGTACGACCCAAAGCATTTGGCCCATTGCAGTACCTCTCCTTCCCAAAGGAAAAGGCAGCATTCATTCCATTTGCTGCGCATGTGTACAAGAATACAGAGATACATTCAGACAAAACAGAATTACAATTATGAATTTTGTTAGTGGAAGAACAATGACAAAGATCATTTGAAACCTCTTTACGATGCACCCCCTCACAAGATTAATGGCAACCCCCACATCAGCTGCAACCATTTTGATTTGAAGTTAACTTTAAAAAAAAGGACACAGAAAACAGCCACAATTCCCTCAAAAAACCACCTTTTCAAAACCAAAACACTGCCAGAAATTCACCCCAAACTGGCAAATGTCCGTTTTGATGTCATCCTAACATCATTCATTGCACTCACAATGTTGTGTAAAAGAGCAAAAGTGAACACTCAGAGTGCTCCCGTTCACCTGCATTTACAACAGTGTACAGGAGGAACTACATCTCTGCAAACTGTTTTCATCCACTGTCTCTCCAGGCTGGATTTCCACACAGTTCAGCTTCCAGAACATGTGATGAAATAAAATGGTAGTAATTATGAAGATGCTCATTTTTTCTCCTTTTGTTTCATCACTGTGCAGCACAGCAGATTCAGCCCAAGCATACACGAGTGTGCATGTTCTTGCAAGTACTGTAAATGTGTTTGTGCATGTGTGTGTGCGTGTATGTGTGCGTCTGTGCATATCTGCAAGTAACATTTGCAAATGTGTGTGTGTGTGTGTGTGTGTGTGTGTGTGCATACGTGTGCGTGCCTGTGTGTGTCTCTGTGTGTGCAAGACACACCAGCAGACATGCATGCACATGTTCATGTGGCGGTGCATTCATTCATCCACCTAGCTGCAATTTGTTCAAACGCACACACAGATAGAAGGGGGCCACGAACACAGTTGTTCCTGGCTGCACAATTCTTCTACTTTTCTGCTTAAGATCTTGATTTTTGATTAGTTAAAACAATGTTTTGTTTTTGGCAACAGTATTAAACAGTAAGCACAGGTACCGTTAAATGTCCCTGAACTCACACATCATTTTGACTTTTCAAATCACATTCACAGAATGGAAGAAAATGAAACACACACACAAAAACACATCAAAACACACAACAAAACACACACCAAAAAAATCCCTCAAAGCACCAGCTGTCAATCTCATATTTGAATCAGGCCATGATTGTAAGCAAAACACCAGCAGAGTTTTTAAATACACACAAGCAGAAAACCAGCAGAGAAACACAGGGTTTTTTTTATGGCCGTACATGGAAAAACCCACTCGTGCAAACCATGATTGCACATGAAAGTTGCAGCCTACAAATGCAGAAGAAAAAGCAAGTTCTTCACAAGGTCCCTGTACAGCTCACTCCAAACTTGTCTCTGCCTCACCAAAGTAGAACGCCATTGCTGACACATACGGGCATCAGAACACAAGATCTTTACTTATTCCCCCCTCTGCTTCTTTCTCTCTGTAAAGGTGTAGGGCTAGTTATTTTTCAGTAACTTACCCAACAACCAAAATCACTTACCCAACAACGGGCCTGAATCCTCGATAGCTCACAGGTTGATGAGTTAGACTTTCAGGGAACTACTTTAGCGATTGAAAAGTTCCGAACGCTCCAATGTACGAAATATACATCTCTAGACCAAACAATACAAACATACTGCATTTAAACTGGCAACTACAGGCTTGAACACATTAATCTCCATATAAAATCTATGAGTTTGGTTGTTTTCTAAATCCAAATCTAACGATCAGTGCAGAGAAACTCGCTTTAGATCTCTTATGAGTGCACGCAAACTCCCAAGGCAAGTAACTCTCGTACGACAAGAGTAGTTCCCCTTCCAAATTTTCTGAACTGAGTTGCTTGGACAAGAGACTGCAATCCGACGGTTAGTTTTCGACAATATTTCATTTTATAAACAGATCACACGCAACCAAATGCACACATCGCATCAATTTAAAGAACATACAGCGATTTCATACACTATTTTGCCCCAGAAAACGGAACTTCATACAGTTTTTAACGTTGGAACACGGGTGCAAAAGTTCGTCTGCTTGTCCCATTCGAAGAAAGAACATTTCCTAAGCGATACCAAAACATGACCAGAACACACACTATCTGCCCTACCGGCACAGCAGAATAACAACATAACTGTGTACTTGATTTTAGTCCAAAACAGGGAAACTGACAAGAAGTGTTAACAGAATTGATTGATTTTCCCTGAACTATACAACCGCGCATTATTCAATCGCCAGCGCAGGTAGACTGGTTGAGTGATTTGGATTCGATCAAACTTTCGCACAAAAACTCCTCTTTTCTTTGAATAACTGAAGAAAGGAGGAATAAAGAGGTTACATACCTCGTCTCAGTGATTATCAAAAATAATGGTCTCAGTTCGCGGTCATGAAAAAGCTCGCTGAAGCTCGCATTTTTCATGATCCGCTAACTTCGACCATTATTTGTGATAATCACTGAGACTCGGCATGTAACCTCTACGTCTCTGTCCAGTTTGTCTCTCCCTAACAAAACTAGCACGCCATTGCTGACACATACAGAACACAAGATCTTACCGTCTCTGTACAGTTTGTCTCTCTCTAACAAAACTAGCACGCCATTGCTGACACATATAGACAACAGAACACAAGATCTTCACATCTCTGTGCAGTTTGTCTCTCCCTAACAAAACTAACATGCCATTGCTGACACGTACAGAACACAAGATCTTCACGTCTCTGTGCAGTTTGTCTCTCCCAAGCAAAACTAGCACGTCATTGCTGACACGTACAGATAGCTAAAAATAAGATCTTCACATTTCTGACACATACAGGCAGCAGAACGACACAGAGCACGATGACATTTCGCAGCAAGGCCTTCCAGTCAGCAGTTTCAGTGTACCTGACTGTAAGTACGTCCCCGCGTCTTAACAATACAATGGGTTGCAATCTAAACCAGAGGAAAGAGAAACTTATCACGTCCCTGTGCAAATCACCCCACACTCGTCTCTCCCTCACAAAACCAGCACGCCATTGGTAATACAGACCGGCAGCAGAACGGCACAGAACACAATGACGCTTTGCAGCATCGCCTTCCAGTCAACAGGTACAGCGTACTTGACTGTTAGTACGTCACTGTACAGTTCACCCCGAACTCGTCTCTCCCTCACAAAACCAGCACGCCATTGGTGATACAGACCGGCAGCAGAACGGCACAGAACACAATGACGTTTCGAAGCATGGCCTTCCAGTCGTCGGGCACAGCGTACTTGACGAGCGCGTTACAAATGGCGTTGATCTCGTGCGCGACGCAGATGAGGATGAAGGACGTGACGACGACGTTGAGTACGGGGTAGCTCGGCAACATCACCAACACGCCGTGGGTGTCTGCCGCCAGCCACACGTGGTACTGGCAGATAAACAGCTGCAACAACATTCACAGATAGATACAGTGGAACGCCCCTTTTAAGCCACCCAAATTCAAAGACTTCCCCACTGTTAAGACCTTGCTTTTTCACATTTTCTGTTCATAACCTCTGTAAATTTACGGATGGTACTGGAAAAAACCCAGCTGCAACAACATTCACAGATAAATACAGTGTCACCCCCCTTTTAAGACCCCTTAATTTGACCTTGCTTTTTTAGATGTTCTGTTCATAATTTAAAGTTAAATTTTGTCTTCTGTGCAAGGCACTTGGAAATCAGATCTCCACACATCAGCTTCATGCTCTTAACCTCTCCAATGATTAAAATCTCCAGCAAAGTCTCTTGAAACCCTGTACATGTACCTCCAATGAGATTTTGCCAAACCAGATCTCCACTCATTAGCTTTACACTCTAAACCTCTCCAATGCTAAATACTGCAGCAAAGTCTCTTCTAAAACCGATACCTCCAAAGAGATTTTGCCAAACCAGATCTCCACTCATTAGCTTTACACTCTAAACCTCTCCAATGCTAAATACTGCAGCAAAGTCTCTTCTAAAACCGATACCTCCAAAGAGATTTTGCCAAACCAGATCTCCACTCATTAGCTTTACACTCTAAACCTCTCCAATGCTAAATACTGCAGCAAAGTCTCTTCTAAAACCGATACCTCCAAAGAGATTTTGCCAAACCAGATCTCCACTCATTAGCTTTACACTCTAAACCTCTCCAATGCTAAATACTCAATCAATATGAGGCTTATATCGCGCGTATTCCGTGGGTACAGTTCTAAGCGCAGGGATTTATTTATTTGTTAATTTTTTATTTTATGCAATTTATATCGCGCACATATTCAAGGCGCAGGGATTTATTTATGCCGTGTGAGATGGAATTTTTTTACACAATACATCACGCATTCACATCGGCCAGCAGATCACAGCAAATACTGCAGCAAAGTCTCTTCTAAAACCGATACCTCCAAAGAGATTTTGCCAAACCAGATCTCCACTCATCACATTGTACGCTCTAAACCTCTCCAATGCTAAAAACCACATCAAAGTTCCCTCAAAACCCATACCTCCAAGGAGATTTTGCCAAACCAGGCAAAGAAGGAGCTGTATCGAGTCCGGAGCCAGCCAGGTACGTTCCGTAACAAGATGTAGGATACAACCTGCAGTAAAACAAAGAGAACATTTTCACTTGAATATGTCTTAACAATATATGGATTACAATATGAAACAGAACAAAGAGAAACTTCTCACCTGGATTTGTAATTTTTTGCACATTAGCTGACTGAAACAGTCGCAGATTCATACATTTCCTTGAACAACTAGTTCTTTCTTTTTCACCAAAAATTCTGATATTCATTTTCAGTGAATGATACAAGAAAAAGAAACAGAAGAAGAAAATGAAGAAGAAAAAGAAAACCAGTGAACCCGTAGTGTTTCACAAAAACATTTCAAATCACCATACCGAACTAACCTAATCCTTACAGCCGTTGTTTCGTTTCTAATGAATGCTACTTTTCAACCCTCCCTCATGTGCAAATGCCTGATGTCTTTTTTCAAGTAACACAACAAGAAGAAATCAAGACGCTAGCCACTCACGGGGATGAAGACGATGTAGGAATGGACGTCGTTGCACTGTGGTTTGTTGGTGCACAGAAAGGAGAACAACACGTAGCTCTGAAACAGTTATATTAAATAATAAAAACGGGTATTTATATAGCGCCTTATCCGAAGTTCAAAGCGCGTATGCCGTGTGAGATGGAATTGTTTACACAATATGTGTAAAACAGTTAAACAACAGTTAAACAGTCATGTTAAAAGATCAGATGCTTAGCAAGGTTCATTACATTTAAAATGTGCACACACACTGAGATTGGCAGACCAACGCAGACACAGACACATGCACCCACAGACTGACAGACAAACTCACACACATACAGGTATGCACGAAGCCAGACACACACACACAAATATTACTCTCGCTCACACACACAACCCTCTCACACAGAGATTTACACAGACGCTCTATTACCCCACCAAGCGGCCGGGATTTTAACACCGAACCTTCCGCGTAGCAGGCCGGCGTCTTATCCAATAGGCCTCTGCGCCCGTCCGATTGCAAGTTTGACTCCGTTCGTGTCAAACTCCGGAAGCATGGTTGTCACGCGCAAAATGTTCCCATCAATAAATGTCACTAGTGTGTGTCCCATACAAGTGGTGTGAGACCTTATTTCTTCTGGGTTATTCTTTCCCTTTCTCTTCAGTCCGTGGGCACGTGGTTGTAGGGGGGATGTCTGCTTTTCAGCTATTATGATTGGTCAGTGGAAGTGACGTCGCGCATAACGCCGGTGGCTAGCAGGCATGCGTGATTAGCTTGCAGACTGGGGATTGACGACGCACAGGAAGGGTAGCTAGCACAGGTTTATTGCAAGCCAAGTTTCCTTAACTTTTGTTCCTGAGAGGATAAAGCTAAACGGCTGTGGTTTTTGTTTAAATCCGCCGTGCCGGGCTGCGTGGATATCTTTTGTTCCCCTGCTTGTGTTCAAGGAAGCGCCGCTAAGATTTTCCCCTTCATTTCTCACAGGTTGTTTGGTGAGAAGTGTGTCAGTCTGGGTGTCGCCAATTTGACTTCTCTAGTAGCCGGAATGTGTGTAAGTGTGTGAATGAACAGTAAGTCTGAAACCCCTTTTGTTGCTCTTCGTTTTTCGTTTTGTTAGGCTTTCATTTGGGGTGGTGGGGAGGTATCATTTTCACCCCATGTTTTTCCGTGGTTGAGTGGTGTATGAGCGAACTCTAGGCTTTTTATGTCGAAATTTCTAATTCTCAAAATGGCGACTTTCTAGCCAATATGGAGAATTGATAAACACTTAAATTAAGGGAGACATGTATTCCCTAGCATATTCTCTAATAAGTTCAGAATTTGACATAGAGAATTTTTGGATTAACTTGGATTTTAAATGACCAGTGTAATGGTGGTCCCATGTAAGACAGAGTCAATATGAACAGATTGTTGTGCTATGTCACAAGATGTACAAGTCCCATGTTTCAAGCATATTCATGTAATAATGTCCTAGTATTTTGTCGGAAAACCTTGTGGAGTGAGTTTCATGGATTGGGGGTTGAGAAATTGTAAATTTGTCATGAAACTGGATTTTTGGTATTTCTTGTGTAAAACAAAATGGCGGATTTGTGGGAATAGTGGTTGCCCTTGGAGGGAGTTGATTATTTGCCTTGTCAGAAATCGAAAGTTATTTCCCCTGGCCAATATGGCCGCTGCCCTGTTTACCCAAAACATAAACTTTTTGTGAAAGTGTGTTTGACTTGAGAAATTTTTGCACATTGCTTTCCCAAGTTAACTTTTATAAATTGAACTTATGATTTTAGGGTTTTATATTTCATGGAGAGGTCAACCGGAAGTAACCTTCAGCCATTTTGAAACTTTGTTGACATTGTTTTGAAAAACTGTGTACTTGGATACCAGTTTGTTTTCATGTAGGTTTTTGGAACTTTTTCAGTGTTTTGGAGTTTAATTCAGACTCTGATAATTTTCTGGAACTTTTTGCTATAAAGTTAATAGTCAGTTGGACTTTGAAAATTTTTGGGGAAAGTTTTCCAAATATTTTATACATAAGAACAAAGTGGAACTTAGTTTTTGGGAGTGATGCTTTGTCACCATAAAAGGCTAAGGTTAATATTGACTTGGGAGAACGTTGTGCAATTAAGAAACGTTCTGGTTTTAAGATAGTTAGACTTGAACATAAGTTATTATGTTGCGCAGAACCTGCTTACCTGCCTATCTGCCTATCTACCTACCTACTTATCCTGGTACCTACTACCCTGGTGCCTGCCGTTCTGCTGGGTGGTGATGATGATGTGCGTACCTAGCCATTCCCTGGCTGGGGTTTCCCGGTTCCCTGCAACCCTGGGATGCAGTGTTCAGGAGGAGAAGTGGTATCGTTTTCATTGAGTTTTGGGAACATTGACTTTTTGGGGATTACATGAACAATACGGTGTTCCCCTCTACACGAACAATCCGTTGTTCTCCGCTTGATAGCGTGTTTATGTTCCGCCGATAGCATTCTCCGTCGAACCACGGTAACCCTTTATTGCATAATTTCCGTGAATGTTCACCGGGTTAATATTCATGCGCGACTGTACCAGAGACTGTGCAATATCATGATTGATTTGTGACATTGATGAACCGTGGGATCAAACGTTCTGTTAATGAATTGAAATCACAGAGACATTGGGTGATCACTGCGCTTGAGTGTTAACAAAACCCCCTCATGTATTGAAAACTAACCTAGACAAAGGGTTCTTGGATTTCTGAGTGTGCCCAGAGATATTTTGTGGTGAATTGATGTTTGTGTCAAGCTAATGAGGTGTTGTGTGATTTTGGGTGAACTATTAGTGCAAGCAGGACCTCACATCGATGGATCATCACTTGTGATTATCTATTTATTGGTCGTTCTGGTTTGAGAAACAAGCGCGGTAATTGTGTTAATAACTTATTGGCTTCAATTTTTGATTAGTTAGTTAATGTGATTGAATTAGTGATTTAGTTTTAGATTCAATTAGCTTTTGTTGGTTAACCCCTTAAGTTTGAGAGAGAGTGTGCTTGTTGTCTTGTATTGTGTATTTATGTGAATAAATTTATTCTTCCTCTTTAATTCAAAAACTATACCGGTCTTGTCTTGCCTTTCATTTTTAATCTCACATTTCTTTTTCTTTTATTTTGTACCACATACAATATTTCTCACGCTTGCTTTAGTTGGGACAAAGAAGGAAAGCGAGAGACATACAACAACTCACCCCCAGGCCAAGCAGCCCCAGGAAACACAGTGCCCATGAGATAGGACGCGAGAACAGATGCTGACTGTGGTTGTCCTCGATCCACTTGTAGCGCAGCAGCACTTGGTAGCCAAAGCCAAACAGCATCCCATACAGTATGCTCTGAAACACACAACATATCACTTCAACAGTCAGCAGCACTTGGTAGCCAAAGCCAAACAGCATCCCATACAGTATGCTCTGAAACACACAACATATCACTTCAACAGTCAGCAGCACTTGGTAGCCAAAGCCAAACAGCATTCCATACAGTATGCTCTGAAACACAACATATCACTTCAACAGTCAGCAGCACTTGGTAGCCAAAGCCAAACAGCATCCCATACAGTATGCTCTGAAACACACAACATATCACTTCAACAGTCAGCAGCACTTGGTAGCCAAAGCCAAACAGCATCCCATACAGTATGCTCTGAAACACACAACATATCACTTCAACAGTCAGCAGCACTTGGTAGCCAAAGCCAAACAGCATCCCATACACTACGCTCTGAAACACACGACAAATATTCAGTTCAAGTCTAGTGGTAGAGGGATACCTGCGATGAAAGGACACCCTTCGGACCAGCCAAAAAAGAAAAAAAAATTTCCTCCGAAAAAGGCGTATGGCTGCCTAAATGGCGGGGTAAAAAACGGTCATAGTATACACGTAAAATTCCACTCGTGCAAAAAACACGAGTGTACGTGGGAGTTTCAGCCCACGAACGCAGAAGAAGAAGAAGAAGGACCAGCCAAAAATGTCCCAATATTGCAGACGGCATGTCACGACAGGTTTATTTTGGTGGAATAATAAAGACACAACGAAATGTGTCCTTTCATGGAAGGGACATTAATTTGTACAACTGTACATCAAACCTGTCTGTAACAACCACCCAAGGGACCGACCAAAAGTGCTTATAGACAGGTGCTTGTTATAGAAAGGTGAATCATTAGGACAAAACCTCGTCCGGGTTTCTTTGGGGTGGTTGTCAGGGGCAGGTGGTCTTTATCACGAGGGGTCCACACACCAAAAATTCTTTCATCGCAGGCACCACTGTACATACAAACAGCCATCTCCTAACTGAACGCTTTCACAAGTTACCAATACAACTTACCATGAGCTGCTCAAAACACAAAACATTCTTTATTTGGTGTTTAACGTCGTTTTCAACCACGAAGGTTATATCGCGACGGGGAAAGGGGGGAGATGGGATAGAGCCACTTGTCAATTGTTTCTTGTTCACAAAAGCACTAATCAAAAATTTGCTCCAGGGGCTTGCAACGTAGTACAATGTATTACCTTCCTGGGAGAATGCAAGTTTCCAGTACAAAGGACTTAACATTTCTTACATACTGCTTGACTAAAATCTTTACAAAAATTGACTATATTCTATACAAGAAACACTTAACAAGGGTAAAAAGAGAAACAGAATCCGTTAGTCGCCTCTTACGACATGCTGGGGAGCATCGGGTAAATTCTTCCCCCTAACCCGCGGGGGGTAAAACACAAAACAGGTTCAACTCTTATATTGAAGAAAATAATCAAGGGAGGTTTCACAAGCTTGTGTTGCCATCTCGTAATGCGTTAGAAACAAACTTCCAGTATATCACTTGGACCCATGTTTGACGTTTTACATGCACACACTGAAGAAAAAACCTGTTTTATCAAGTTTTTATACTCCCAAAACCACAAAGGCAAAGAGATAATTATGATATCTCAGTAATTTGAAACAGAAACTACCCAGAGCAGTTTAATTCTCACCATTCTGTCAAGCTGCCACCGAAAGCGCCACTCGTGTATGGAGTCATCCGAAGTGACAAACAGCGCTTTGAAAGGCCGGGTCAGGAACACTTTTTCAAAGAACACCTGCACACACACACACACATCACAGACACACTTTACAACAGCCAAAAAACAATCCTACAAGGGTACAGAAAACACGACTGATGTAAAAAAAACCAGATTTAGTCATATTCAGTACAGTGGAACCCTCCTTTTAAGACCTAAAGAATTCTGTGAAATTGAGGTCTTAACCACTTGACTGCCTTAGGACGGGTATACCCGTCATGCGCTTGTGCAGCCGCAGCGCCTTAGGACGGGTTTACCCGTCCTCTCTGTTCCGGGATTTTCCAGAAATGCTACGTCACTGCTGACACACAAATAGCAGCCAATGGCTTGATAGGATACCTCATTCTCATGAATAAACATAAATGGTGACGCGGTTTTGCGTCTGAAGGCTATTTTTGGCCTTGGCGACAGGGTAGGGGAGAGAAATCTCGACTCGTCAAAATGGCTAACGGTGACAGTCGACCGGGCCCTAGTAGGGAAAAACAAAGCCGGACTGACGCTACAGGCGGTGCAAATGATTATGGATACTGACAGGGGAAGGGGGAGATCTTCTTTCGGACGATTCGTTGGAAACAGGTAGATGATAGTGATTATAATCCTTTCTTGGAGCAAGCAAAACAGCCACCTGTGTTTGATCCACAGGCACCGGAAGATGCGCCGGACTGATTTTTCAAAAGTTCATATTTAAACATCATTATAAGCCAAACTAATTATCATTTCCATGATTAGACACTAAAAACAGATTCTTGGTTCAATTTCCCTCAAAAATAGGTTTTACTTACCTACCTACTGCCAGTTTGGAGCTAGAATTTTTTGTGTGAATTATTTGTCACAAAGATGTGAGTAGCATATTTGTGAGGTGAAACCACGTCGTGTTTTTAACCTCCCTAAATGTTGTACAGGCGAGGGTAGCTGACCGGACTGGCGTTATTCACGTGTTTCGGGTGTTGCACGTAAAACTGGCTTAGCTTGATGTGAGTTGTGTTTGAGACATGTAGCTGGTCTGGGGTAAATAACGTCACAGCGTGTGAGATTTCCAACCGGGAAGGTTGTTCAGCGGGTGTCAGACTTGTTCTGGGAACAAGTACTCTTTCAAGAGACGGGTCTCTTAAGGTAAATGATTTACTATGTTGTATATTAGTGACGTTGGAATACATAGCTGGAGCGTAAAGGTTAGTGTGTATAAAGTGCACCCAATCTTAGTGTGAAGCGTTGAGAGAATTCTTGATGTAATTGTTTCACGGTTTTTCATGGGGAATTTCTTGAACATAATTGCTAGGCATTTATGTTATGTTTAAGACGGTCATGCTTTGTATGGGGAGTGTTATTCATTGATTAAGTGTTAGTTTGGATATTGAATCTGTACGGAATGTGAACGTGGAATGAACGAGAATGTATGAGTGGTACATGAACGTTTGGAAGAAGAGATGGTTTTAGAGAATGTTGTATTAAGACTTGGTTAAATTCTTTAGGAGTTTCCATGAGGGTTTTCCATGGCGTATAAGGGAGGGACCTTACACGAGAGAAGCGCTAGACGACGGTGGAAGCAAGGGACCACCTCTGCGCAGATGACTAGACGAGTGGAGTCTTCATCGAGACCGGTCGTAGCTGACGACGGTTGTTTCCGCTACGGGCGGAAGGGTTTCGCAGGGAGAAACCTGGAAGGTGTGTGTTGGCATCTTCAGAGAGAGGTGTGTTGGCATCTTCAGTGAAAGGTGTGTGTTGGCATCTTCAGTGAAAGGTGTGTGTGGCATCTTCAGTGAAAGGTGTGTGTGGCATCTTCAGCGAAAGGTGTGTGTTAGCATCTCTGTGTGTTGGCATCTGAATTCATTATTCTACGACGATTCAGCGAGACAAGTAAGTGAACTGGCGACATGCAGTGAGCCGTGAGACGAACTCGTGAGTGTCTGTTGGTACCTTCTTGTGTGCGTTAATCTATATTTGAGAAAGCATTGTTATAATATGTATTTACATGCCTTGAGTGAAAGCTGGAAGATTGTGCGAACTGTGTGTTGAAAAGTTGTTCGTATTGATGTATTTAAAGTGAAGACGTATGTTGTTTTGGTTGAGGAAATAATGAGCCTGCATCCTCCCAAGTTCTGTTTTTGAAGTGTTTGGTGTGAAAGGGTAGAGACAGTGCAAAAGGGCAGAACACGCATAATAAATTCACATGCAAACCACTTCGTGACATTATTACACCCCGAACTCCAATATTCCTGCGAACGCCAAGAAGAAGAAGAAGACTCCAATATTCCCTGGCAGTCAGGAATGCACATACGCAAGTTTTGATTGGCAGCGAAAGGGTTAAAAAGGAGGGAGTCTGGAATTGGGGGTAAAGTGACAGAGGTTATGAACAGAACATCTGAGAAAACAGGGTCTTAAAAAGGAGGGAGTCTGGAATTGGGGGGTCTTAAATGGGAGGATCCAATGTATTCATCATTAGCTACACTCAATAAATATAACTACATTCTCGAAAGCCTGATATCAATTGGGCAAAGTCGACTTTGGGAAGTCTACTTCACGAAGTTCGCTGCAAGAAGCTTTGGCAGTGAATATTTAGTCAGAAGACTGCACAACGCCTTGGCCAAGTCAACTTTGGGCTCAATTAAGGACAGCCATTAAATTCAATCCCAGAACTGATGCCTGTTGTTCAAACCCACATTTAATCCCAGAACTGATGCCTGTTGTTCAAACCCACATTCAATCCCAGAACTGATGCCTGTTGTTCAAACCCACATTCAATCCCAGAACTGATGCCTGTTGTTCAAACCCACATTCAATCCCAGAACTGATGCCTGTTGTTCAAACCCACATTAAATCCCAGAACTGATGCCTGGTGTTCAAACCTACATTAAATCCCCGAACTGATGCCGATTGTTCAAACCCACATTAAATCCCAGAACTGATGCCTGTTGTTTAAACCCACATTCAATCCCAGAACTGATGCCAGTTGTTCAAACCCACATTAAATCCCAGAACTGATGCCTGTTGTTCAAACCCACATTCAATCCCAGAACTGATGCCTGTTGTTGAAACCCCCATTCAATCCCAGAACTGATGCCTGTTGTTCAAACCCACATTCAATCCCAGAACTGATGCCTGTTGTTCAAACCCACATTCAATCCCAGAACTGATGCCTGTTGTTCAAACCCACATTCAATCCCAGAACTGATGCCTGTTGTTGAAACCCACATTAAATCCCAGAACTGATGCTTGTTGTTGAATCCCACATTAAATCCCAGAACTGATGCCTGTTGTTCAAACCCACATTAAATCCCAGAACTGATGCCTGTTGTTTAAACCCACATTCAATCCCAGAACTGATGCCAGTTGTTCAAACCCACATTAAATCCCAGAACTGATGCCTGTTGTTCAAACCCACATTCAATCCCAGAACTGATGCCTGTTGTTCAAACCCACATTAAATCCCAGAACTGATGCCTGTTGTTCAAACCCACATTAAATCCCAGAACTGATGCCTGTTGTTCAAACCCACATTCAATCCCAGAACTGATGCCTGTTGTTCAAACCCACATTCAATCCCAGAACTGATGCCTGTTGTTCAAACCCACATTCAATCCCAGAACTGATGCCTGTTGTTCAAACCCACATTAAATCCCAGAACTGATGCCTGTTGTTCAAACCCACATTCAATCCCAGAACTGATGCCTGTTGTTGAAACCCACATTAAATCCCAGAACTGATGCCTGTTGTTCAAACCCACATTAACTCAGCGTGCATATAAATATAAACATGCAAATAAAACATGAAAATCTACATCTGTAAAAATCTACAAATGTTGGTTGCCTCGACTTACCTCAGACAGATAAAACAAGGAGATGACCACAATGAGTATTATGAACTTGATCACCATGTACAGGTAGTGAAGAGCATTTGCTGAAACACAAATTAGACGGCATGAAAAAAATACATGTAATAAGAAAATTATCAATGAGCTTGACTGTACACATTGTTTGTGCGTAAAACACATGTAAATGTTTTGTTTTGTCTATTATTAAACGTCCCATACACTAACTTTTTGGGGGGCTTTTCTTTGTTTTTCTTTACAAAATCAAACAATATGCAATCATGTGGATTTCCTCACCTTCAACGGATTCCTGCGTGACGTGCGGCCAGATGGCCATGAAGAGGTAGACGACGAGATACCAGAAGGACACGAGGGGCACAAAGTAGTAGAACTGGTACGGCCGATTCATGACAAAGCACAGAACCACCACCAGCAGGTTGAGACGGAACATCACCTGCACACAGATAGGCATTCAATATACAGTGGAACCCCCTTTTAAGATCCCCCAATTTAAGACCTCCCCCCTTTTAAGACCATACTTTTTCAGACTCTCTATTCATAACCTATGTGAATTTACCCCCATTCTAAGACTCCCTCCATTTTAAGACCAGATTTTCTCAGATTTTTGAAGGTCTTAAAATGTGGGTTCCACTGTACTGTGTTAGGATATCACTGCCAGAATGTTAAGCTCAAAGAATTATCTTTACTCTGCATTTACATAAATTTACTTGATGTATAACAGCATGAAGCTTCCCTTTTAAATGTCATATGGCATAGCATTAAATTGTCAAACCAACAGCAGTTTCATACTACGGATTGCCCATATTCCCAGCTGTATCACAGATCTCTCCCCCCCCCCCCCCCTCCCCCGCCCCCCCCCCCCCAAAAAGTATCCCGTACACATGAACATTTTCCTGGGCAAAGGCCATTACTGAAGTTTCACTCATATGACCGTTTTTGCTTGTAAGTTTCTTTTGTTTGTTTGTGTGTATGGTTTGTTTACTTGTTTTTCAATCAGTTTTCTTCAGTATAAAGCATCTATCCTAGAATTTACCTTTCTTATGTGTAGAAATAATTTTGAGACATACATACAAAGCAGGTTACGCTTACAGACAGCAGCAAAAAAATAAGAAAGTCAGCAAAAAGCTAAAGTCATAAAAAGAAAACACACACACACAAACACAAGTACAAACAAATACTAATTTCGCATAAAAAGACTGATGTTAAAAAAAAATTCACAACTAATACAATATTGTACTACGTACAACAGAAATGCATACATTCTGGTACTGTTGTAAAGCAACCTCAAAAATAACTTTTTAACTGTGCACTGCAAGCCTAATACAAATGTACTTTGGAACCCCTCTAAGCATACAGGCAACTGTAGCCATTTCTTTCTCACCTCTGCAAATTACATAAATCTTCCTATCAAAACTTCTCTCTCTGCAACTAGTACTGGTTATAGCTAAAAGCAGCTCAATGAGGTTGATTTGATAAAAATAAACTAAGTCAGAAGAGATGATATGAAAGGGGAAGGGGGGGGAGGGGGGACAGCAGTTGCATAGTGTACATGTAGTTCAAGAAAGGGGAGGGAGTGTGGGGGCCATTGAAGAGAATAAGATATATAGATAGAAGAGTATGCTATTTTGCCCCAAAAGAGACGAGCCTGGCACCTAACGATAATAACCAATACTAAAAGAAAGAGCAGATGTAAAAATTGCAAACAATACACAGATTTTAAGATAAGTTCATTATTTGTATGAAAAGTTTGTCTGTTTACTTAAAAGACCACTGGGTCGACATGCTAGTAAATGTAACGGTTTGTTTTGTCATTAATAATTAAATGTTTCAATAACCTACAATTCTTAATTCTTGTATTTTTATTTTAATACACAGGTGGGCCCATGAAAAAAAAATTCTCCAACCTCTACGTCGGAAAATATCTGTCTGCCTGCTACTGTCTTATCAATTTTTCCACCTAAAATGCCGCCCCCTCTCTATCAGATTACACATCAAGGCAGTCTTTTCAAACAAACCCCAGATTTTACAGTCAAATTCAGAATGTGACAAACTCAACTTCTGGTTTAGTAAATGGTGAAAGGAGATGGCGCAGTAATAAAACATGACGGAAACAGCATAAGTCTTTGTTATGATTGTGTGTATGTACATAAGTCGTGCCCAATTCACAGAATAGCTGAATTCGCGGAATCTGCATTATTTTTGCCCTTTAAGCGTAATCTGCAAAACGTTGCCCATTTCGGGATAATGACAGCGTTTTGCCCAAAATGTGTAAAGGCTTCTTAAAAACTTGCTTATTTTGCAAAATTGGCAGCATTTTGCCGATTATGAGAAATGGGCAACATTTTTGTTGATTCAACGAATTCTGCAATTCAATTAATTAGGCACAATATATACATGTACATATACATGTTAAAAGAAACATAAAATGCCAGTCTGCTGACAAAATGATCCTAATGATTATTAAAGGTCAGACACTACACACATTCGACGGAAGAGATATGATCTCTAATGGAATTGCATTTTATGTGTTACTAGTCTTATCTCAAGATGACTAAGAAACTCTTAGAAGTGCTGAGTGCCAAAGAGAGAAAGAATAAGTTGTCAGATAATCTCTAAAAGTAAGTTAAAATCTCAAACCAACAGAAGCTCACACTGCAAAATTATTTTCCTGACCTTTCCACATGCAATACCATCTGCAAATCACAAAAAATAAAGAAGTGTACTTTCTTTCTTTATTTGGTGTTTAACATCATTTTCAACCACGAAGGTTATATCGCGACGGGGAAAGGGGGGAGATGGGATAGAGCCACTTGTTAATTGTTTCTTGTTCACAAAAGCACTAATAAAAAATTGCTCCAGGGGCTTGCAACGTAGTACAATATATTACCTTACTGGGAGAATGCAAGTTTCCAGTACAAAGGACTTAACATTTCTTACATACTGCTTGACTAAAATCTTTACAAACATTGACTATATTCTATACAAGAAACACTTAACAAGGGTAAAAGGAGAAACAGAATCCGTTAGTCGCCTCTTACGACATGCTGGGGAGCATCGGGTAAATTCTTCCCCCTAACCCGCGGGGGATAAGTGTACTTTGAGAACCGTAAAAAATAAGTTCTACGTTTGTTTTTTCCTATTTCTGACAAGGGTGACAGAATTCTGTCGGAAACAGCAGCCAACTCCAGTACAGTTTTGTTTTTAAATCATGGTACATGTAAAAACAAGCTTATGAAATCCAAGCAGTTGATTAAATGTATAAGACAAGCAGCAAATACACAAGGTTACCACAGACATTAGCATAAATGGGGAAATGAAACGCAAAATGAATTGAAGTTCAGGTACACTATAATCAAAATTGTATACATTCTTAGGGGTTATAAAATCATCCCTGTGTAAATGTGTTAGGCGAACAGGAATAAAAAAACAACAGTAATGAAGAGTACAAGGGAATGACAGCAATTCTCATCAATCAACAGTGAATACCAAGCCAATTAGACAAAGCAAGCATGCAATGTGATGAATAAATTATTACGTTCACAACATTCCGTGAATATGCAAGACACATGAAAAAGACTTTTAAAAAGACAACTTTCTGTGAGGCCAAAACTTTTTTTTTTTAATTTAAAAATAAATAAATAAAAATTTTAAAAAAGGAGAAATAAAAGGATGAGGGGCAGAGGCAGGCAGGCAGACAGGTAGGGACACACGTGGCAAAGAGACTTACTTCTAACACTCGACGCAAGCTGTTCTTTCGGGTGTGCCAATAAATTTGACAGTGGCGCCCCCCAAGCTGAAACGAAATAACCCACAAGTCCACCCACTGCGTTCTGTTTGCAACCTCCACATAGACCCCGCCAAATCTTAACGCTCAAACCCCAAGCCTGTTGTCTCACACATTAACCCCTATTCCTCCCAAAATGAATAAAAACCAAACTTAACAGAAAGCAGACAGGTTGACAAAATAATTGTTATCAAGGTACAAAACAACCAACAAAAACAGGGATATCAAATCAGCATCTGTCTGTCTGTTTCTATATAAAAAAAAATGTGTTTGTTTGTTGTTCTTTTCATTAGTTTGGTGGGGGGGGGGGGGAGGATGGAGGAGACAAAACAGTTCTTCAGTATTGTAAAACAAACAGTCGTCTACGCTTGCTTCAAGCACAGCATTTCTCCCTTTTCTGCTACTATGGCAATGCAACATTTCAAGGTGAAAAACTGCCTTCAGGTTATAGTGTTCAGAGACTTTGATTCAATAAAATAAGAAGTAAAAAAATAAGAAAAAAATCTACTCCTCTATAAAATCAAAAACAAGAAAGAAATTGTTTTTGGATTTACTCCTCTATAGAGTAAAACCTGTTAATACAATGTAATTTAATAATAACCCAAGGTGCCAACAAACCTTAACCCCCCACACACAAATATGACAACAACAGACACACGGGACAACACTAACCCTAAACAAGTCGCGTAAGGCGAAAATACAACATTTAGTCAAGTAGCTGTCGAACTCACAGAATGAAACTGAACGCAATGCAACGCAGCAAGACCGTATACTCGTAGCATTGTCAGTCCACCGTTGACGGCAAAGGCAGTGAAATTGACAAGAAGAGCGGGGTAGTACGTTGCGCTGAGAACGATAGAACGCTTTTCTGTACCTCTCTTAGTTTTAACTTTCTGAGCGTGTTTTTAATCCAAACATATCATATCTATATGTTTTTGGAATCAGGAACCGACAAAGAATAAGATGAAAGTGTTTTTAAATTGATTTCGAAAATTTAATTTTGATAATAATTTTTATATATTTAATTTTCAGAGCTTGTTTTTAATCCAAATATAACATATTTATATGTTTTTGGAATCAGCAAATGATGGAGAATAAGATGAACGTAAATTTGGATCGTTTTATAAAAGAAATAATTTTTTTACAATTTTCAGATTTTTAATGACCAAAGTCATTAATTAATTTTTAAGCCACCACGCTGAAATGCAATACCGAAGTCCGGGCTTCGTCGAACAATACTTGACCAAAATTTCAACCAATTTGGTTGAAAAATGAGGGCGTGACAGTGCCGCCTCAACTTTCACGAAAAGCCGGATATGACGTCATCAAAGACATTTATCAAAAAAATGAAAAAAACGTATGGGGATATCATACCCAGGAACTTTCATGTCAAATTTCATAAAGATCGGTCCAGTAGTTGGGTCTGAATCGCTCTACACACACGCACACACACACACACACACACACATACATACACCACGACCCTCGTCTCGATTCCCCCCTCGATGTTAAAACATTTAGTCATAACTTGACTAAATGTAAAAAAACTAGGACATGTTCCATAATGTCTGCACACACACAGTTTGAAACGTGGTGCGACGCTTGAGATAAGACAGAAAATAGACAGGTGTTAGGGTAGCAGACACAGGTTTGAAGAAAACATGTTGGTAGTGAGGGCAGTGGTAAAGAGGGGGGGGGGGGGGGGGGGGAGGGGGGGGGCATGAAAGTGGTTTGTACAAGTGAATGTTCATCATGCAAGGTCGGGCAACAATAACTACTTGGATTTGAAACAGGATTAACCATCATGAAGAATGCTCACAAAGTCACTTGACAGCACTCATCAAACAGGTACACTGTACAGTGGAACCCCTCTTTAACAAATACCCTGATGTTAGACTCCCTCCCATTTCAGAAAAAGAAAGAACAAAATGGAGTAGCGCCGTACTGTATGGCAACTCACTAACCTCAGTGAGAAAGCAGCCCGCATTTCCATGAGGTTAACCTCACAGGACTATATGAAATCTTATTCTTATTCTAAAGGCCACCTTTTCTCAGATTTTCTGTTCATAACCTCTGTAAATAAAATAAAAAATGCACAGAAAATCTACAAATAAATGGACTATAAAAAGATGGCCATGCACAGACCTTGTTTGTTTGTTCGTTCATGGGCTGAAACTCCCACGGCTTTTACGTGTATGACCGTTTTTACCCCGCCATTTAGGCAGCCATACGCCGCTTTCGGGGGAGCATGCTGGTTATTTTCGTGTTTCTATAACCCACTGAACTCTGACATGGATTACAGGATCTTTTTCGTGCGCACTTGGTCTTGTGCTTGCGTGTACACACGGGGGTGTTCGGACACCGAGGAGAGTCTGCACACAAAGTTGACTCTGAGAAATAAATCTCTCGCCGAACGTGGGGACGAACTCACGCTGACAGCGGCCAACTGGATACAAATCCAGCGCGCTACCGACTGAGCTACATCCCCGCCCATGCACAGACCTGATAACAGTTACAATCCAAAACATACCTAAAGAAAAAGAACAAAAATAGTGAAAAAAAATAAGAAAGAGAATAAAAGTCCTTCTATGTCCTCATTAAATACCATTTTCCCACTTCAAAATTCACAAAATGTCCAAAGGCCAGACTGTCACTTCCTCACAAATATGTAAAGGAACCCAGTGTGCAATTCCAAACACGCATTTCTAAGTATAAAATCAAACATCCTCTTAATGCAGTACAGTGCTACTTCTAACCAAACACAACTAATCATAATTCCCAAAGCATTTTCATGCATATAGAAAACAAACGCCATTGTGCATAACTTAACAGCCCAGGAAAGGACAAAACAGACAAAACAAACAAAACAAATGGGAACACAAACCAACCATAACAAGTCTTTCCCCACAAGCAAGCAGATGCCCAAGCTCGCAGGCTAATATATTTTATATCAGGACTCACCATACAGTATCTGACCAGGCTGTAGTCGCCGTTGCGCCAGAAGTAAGTGAAGTGGCCGAACCCTGTCAGGAACAGGTAGCACGACACCAGAAGACGTATGTGCATGTAGATCGGTAACACCTGCAAACAGATAGAAGAAAAAAACACCACGATGAGAACAGAGAAAGATCATGCTAAAAGGACATGAAAATTTATGCAGAGCTCAAGGCAGCGACTGTAAAAACTGGTACCGTATTTTCGGGACTATAACTATAAGGCGTTTCGTTGTAAAAGGCGCAACCCCCACTTTTAAGTTTAAAATGAGAAAAAAAGTTGCGCCTTATAGTCTCGAAAGTGCGGTTAATGACTCAAGCAGTGACCCAAGAATAATGAAGCAAAAAAATATTGATGCAACTAATTTACTAACAAGAAGAGCAAACGCTCGATCGAGTCACTTTCGCAGTTCTGAATATTATATGAGGCATCAGATGGACAGGAAGAAATTGCTATTCACAACACAATGAGTCACGTTCACATAAAATTTGAGCCCGGTCACTTTTATAGTTTCCGAGAAAAGCCCAACGTTAAGTTGTGTGTTGCCGAACAGAAAAGGCTAGTTATCTCCCTTGTTTTTCTGATAACGTTCGTAAAAGGCTACAGATGTAAATACTTTGATGTAAAGAATAATCCTACAAAGTTTCAATCACATCCGATGAACTTTGTCAAAGATATAAAATGTCTAATTTTTCCTTTGACGCTGACCTGTGACCTTGAAAAAGGTCAAAGGTCAACGAAACCATCGTTAAAGTGTAGAGGTCATTGGAGGTCACGACTAAACAAAATATGAGCCCGATCGCTTTGATAGTTTCCGAGAAAAGTCCAACGTTAAGGTGGTGTCTACGGACGGCCGGCCGGACGGCCGGCCGGACAGACTAACACTGACCGATTACATAGAGTCACTTTTTCTCAAGTGACTCAAAAAGTAGAAATCCTTTTGACCAACTCATAATGGAAACGTCTGTTCCAGACCTAGAGATGAAGCTCGCAAAAGCTACTCTCAAATTTCACAACTTTCAGAAAATCAGAAAAAAATGATTTTTAGTTCTCCGAGTCTTTCCCTTGTTTAGACTCCTACATGACTCATTGACAAATCTGCATAGGAGGACAAGAATAGTTCTTTAAGAATAGTGAGGAAAATAAACACACACACACACAGAGACAAGGACACACACACACACACACACACAGACAAAGAGGACACAACCACACATATACACACACAATGACATATACACACACAAACACACACACACGTTTGCATGTGTGCACACACACACAGACACACAAGGGCACACATACACAAACACAGACCCCCCTCCCCACACACACACAGAACCACAAACACCTTGCTGGCCCCAGTGAGATGGTAGATCAGAATGACCAGCTGCATCCAGCCTTTCCACTCGTCTGTCTGGTCTCTGTGCATCACGCTCGTCTGATAGCAGAAAAAAAAAGATTTCACATGCATCCTACGTTCCACGACTACCAGTGATACAGTGGAACCCCAGGCCCCACCACCCGAGTGCTGTTCCCACCCTTCCACCCCTACCCCAGTGTTGTTCCCAGACACAGAGGACAATAGGTCAGTTCGACCTGACTTCATAATATATATCAGTCAAATTGTCTCGGCCGCAAAACATTGTTCTTTCAAAAGACATCCTATGTGTTTAAGCTAACAGACATGACCAGCTTGAGGTCAGAAGAACGCGTCAGATGATAAAAGTATGCTTAAATAATTGAAGACCAAGGCCTGGGACCAACACTGCCCTCTCTCCCTTTAGGACCTAAACAAATCTGAGAAAATCTGTCCTAAAAAGGAGGACATCTTGGAATGAAGTCAAATTTACAGAGGTTACCAACAGAAAATCTGTCCTAAAAAGGAGGAAATCTTGGAATGAAGTCAAATTTACAGAGGTTACCAACAGAAAATCTGTCCTAAAAAGGAGGACATCTTGGAATGAAGTCAAATTTACAGAGGTTACCAACAGAAAATCTGTCCTAAAAAGGAGGACATCTTGGAATGAAGTCAAATTTACAGAGGTTACCAACAGAAAATCTGTCCTAAAAAGGAGGAAATCTTGGAATGAAGTCAAATTTACAGAGGTTACCAACAGAAAATCTGTCCTAAAAAGGAGGAAATCTTGGAATGAAGTCAAATTTACAGAGGTTACCAACAGAAAATCTGTCCTAAAAAGGAGGACATCTTGGAATGAAGTTAAATTTACTGAGGTTACGAACAGAAAATCTGTCCTAAAAAGGAGGAAATCTTGGAATGAAGTTAAATTTACAGAGGTTACCAACAGAAAATCTGTCCTAAAAAGGAGGACATCTTGGAATGAAGTTAAATTTACAGAGGTTACCAACAGAAAATCTGTTCTAAAAAGGAGGACATCTTGGAATGAAGTTAAATTTACAGAGGTTACCAACAGAAAATCTGTCCTAAAAAGGAGGAAATCTTGGAATGAAGTCAAATTTACAGAGGTTACCAACAGAAAATCTGTCCTAAAAAGGAGGACATCTTGGAATGAAGTTAAATTTACTGAGGTTACCAACAGAAAATCTGTCCTAAAAAGGAGGAAATCTTGGAATGAAGTCAAATTTACAGAGGTTACCAACAGAAAATCTGTCCTAAAAAGGAGGACATCTTGGAATGAAGTTAAATTTACAGAGGTTACCAACAGAAAATCTGAGAAAGCAAGTCCCTAAAGAGGGAGAAGTCTGCAATCGAGGGACTTTATCCGGGAGATTCCTCTGCACCAACATTTTACAAAATAAGCTTCTGTTTATTCAAAATAATAATGACAAAAGTAAGATATTATAAAAACAGAAATTCCTACCTCGACAAAGTCCTACTAATGCTTGTGACAATTACACAATAACATGCTTCCATTTGCAACTTCGAGGTCTTCATCGGGGATTGACGCCCGACCAAAACTAATTTGAAGCCCGACGGAGCGAAGCGACGGAGGGCTTCAATTAGACTTTGGGAGGGCGTCAATCCACGATGAAGACCGAGAAGTTTCAAATGGAAGCGTGTTAATGTTATTGTAATTCAATCTGACGACGATCTCTTTCCTGCTTTCATGCGATGGTAAACAGACAGAATTGGTTCTGTTCTGTTCACACACTACTTTCAGTCCACCTACCTGCAAGGGTCAAGCCCCAAGAAATATGTCTCTGTATTCCTATCGTATCACTCTGCTCCTGTTTTGTTTTCTTTCACACACATTTTCCCTTCTTTTTTGACGGGTTTCTGGACAGCAAACTCTAAAACAAATTCTTTTCATCACAAAAGCGATCTTTGGAATTGACTGACGTAGTCCGGAAGAATTCATGCATCAACTTACGTCACGTATTCGACGTCATCACTTCGCATACCTTATGGTCTCGGTATTTCGTTGGCCTTCATATTTCCTACTTTTAAAATGACCCTCAAAGCTAACCGAGACTAGTTGAGGCTGTATCAATGCGCCTCGCCAGCAGGTTGTTAATGGATTTTTTAGCGAGTGACTATCGACAATTAGTCACCGGTAATTTTTAATGAGTTGGGGCATTCTGACCAATCACAGGATCTGTTTCATTAAAACGCAAACTTGATTGAATTACAATACTTATTAACTAATCAAATAAATTAGTGACTTACAAACTGACGGACTGACATAACCAAGATACGTAAAACTCACTCACTAACTCAACTTTCTTATTCCCTTAATCACCCACTGACTTGCTAACTAACCAAATAACAAACAACAAACCAATAGCAGACTACACTCCACAAACCTTTGTGGTGCTCTCAGTGAAGAAAAATCCCAGAATCATGACGTATGCAAATGGCAGGAAGAAGTTGACTTGAGTGAAGTATTTGTTCTCCTTCATGAAGAAGTTTGTCCTGCAAAGCAAAGAAATAGGTTTTCAAAAACTTATAGAACACAGAAAGCCCAAAGACTCTTTTCATCCCAGACATTGAGACAAGCCTACAATGTCACGTGTAGCTTGCCTCAGTATTTCTGTGGAAAAGCAAAGACTCTTTTCATCCCAGACATTGAGACAAGCCTACAATGTCACGTGTAGCTTGCCTCAGTATTTCTGTGGAAAAGCAAAGACTCTTTTCATCCCAGACATTGAGTCAAGCCTACAATGTCACGTGTAGCTTGCCTCAGTGTTTCTGTGGAAAAGCAAAGACTCTTTTCATCCCAGACATTGAGTCAAGCCTACAATGTCACGTGTAGGTTGCCTCAGTGTTTCTGTGGAAAAGCAAAGACTCTTTTCATCCCAGACATTGAGACAAGCCTACAATGTCACCTATAGCTTGCATCAGTGTTTCTGTGGAAAAGCAAAGACTCTTTTCATCCCAGACATTGAGACAAGCCTACAATGTCACGTGTAGCTTGCCTCAGTATTTCTGTGGAAAAGCAAAGACTCTTTTCATCCCAGACATTGAGACAAGCCTACAATGTCACGTGTAGGTTGCCTCAGTGTTTCTGTGGAAAAGCAAAGACTCTTTTCATCCCAGACATTGAGTCAAGCCTACAACGTCACGTGTAGCTTGCCGCAGTGTTTCTGTGGAAAAGCAAAGACTCTTTTCATCCCAGACATTGAGACAAGCCTACAACGTCACGTGTAGCTTGCCGCAGTGTTTCTGTGGAAAAGCAAAGACTCTTTTCATCCCAGACATTGAGACAAGCCTACAATGTCACGTGTAGCTTGCCGCAGTGTTTCTGTGGAAAAGCAAAGACTCTTTTCATCCCAGACATTGAGACAAGCCTACAATGTCACGTGTAGCTTGCCGCAGTGTTTCTGTGGAAAAGCAAAGACTCTTTTCATCCCAGACATTGAGACAAGCCTACAATGTCACCTATAGCTTGCATCAGTGTTTCTGTGGAAAAGCAAAGACTCTTTTCATCCCAGACATTGAGACAAGCCTACAATGTCACGTGTAGCTTGCCTCAGTATTTCTGTGGAAAAGCAAAGACTCTTTTCATCCCAGACATTGAGTCAAGCCTACAATGTCACGTGTAGCTTGCCTCAGTGTTTCTGTGGAAAAGCAAAGACTCTTTTCATCCCAGACATTGAGACAAGCCTACAATGTCACGTGTAGGTTGCCGCAGTGTTTCTGTGGAAAAGCAAAGACTCTTTTCATCCCAGACATTGAGACAAGCCTACAACGTCACGTGTAGCTTGCCTCAGTGTTTCTGTGGAAAAGCAAAGACTCTTTTCATCCCAGACATTGAGTCAAGCCTACAATGTCACGTGTAGGTTGCCTCAGTGTTTCTGTGGAAAAGCAAAGACTCTTTTCATCCCAGACATTGAGACAAGCCTACAATGTCACGTGTAGGTTGCCTCAGTGTTTCTGTGGAAAAGCAAAGACTCTTTTCATCCCAGACAGCGAGACAAGCCTACAATGTCGCGTGTAGCTTGCCTCAGTGTTTCTGTGGAAAAGCAAGGAAACTCTTCCACAACCCATAAAAACCTGACCCGAGTTATTTCCGGAATTGGTCAATTTGAAAATCATTATGGATCATAATAAGAAAGTACTGTATACCTTCTTCTTCTTCTTTGTTCATGGGCTTCGACTCCCACGTTCACTCATGTTTTTAGCATGAGTGGATTTTTACGTGTATGACCGTTTATACCCCGCCATTCAGGCAGCATACGCCGATTTCGGGGGAGGCATGCTGGGTATTTTCGTGTTTCTATAACCCACCGAACTCTGACATGGATTACAGGATCTTTTCCGTCCGCACTTGGTCTTGTGCTTGCGTGTACACACAAAGGGTGTTAAGTCACTAGCAGGTCTGAACATAAGTTGACCTGGGAGATCGAAAAAATCTCCACTCTTAACCCACCAGGCGGCAGCGACCGGGATTCAAACTCACGACCTCCCGATTAGGAGGCCGACGTCTTACCACCATGCCACTGCACCCGTCACTGTATACCAATTTGCAAGAAACAGTTGCCCAAAGCAAGTTCTCTCTCTCTCTCCCTTCTTTATTTGCTTTAGACTTCTTCCCTTACTGTAGGTGATGAGTTAACTAAATACAACTATTATGTGAACAAATGACCAAAGTTTTGTTGGAAAAACAAGTATTTCTTACCTGTCACACAGGTAAAAGTATCCCATGATGAGCCCTAGTTTAGCCAGGGGGACCATGATTTCAGAAAGTGTATCTGCAAAAGCTTTCGGACTACTGCCATTGCTGCTGGTTCCATTGCTACGTTGTCCATTCTCTGTAAATCAAAGAAACAAACATCAGTTCTGGAATCTTCTAATACAGAGGGATACAGACACTTTCCAAAGAGCTAACATGAACCAAAAATGGAGTGGTAATATGTTCCATCACGAACTAAGCAGTTTCAAGACTTAATCAGCATTCACAGACTTTCTTCAAAACTTGTTCTCAGAGTTCTACAGGGATGTTGTTTTAATGTTTGACGTTGGCACTTTCATTTATTTCAAAATTTCCGAAAACAACTGCCACTTCCGCAGAACTGCCAAACTTATTTCTCAGAGAGAAATTTGTTGAAACTTTTATGGCTACTTTGGCAAATTTGCAAAAGAAAATAAATCTTACCAACATCCCTGCTTTAGGGAATTATGATGGCGACCATGCATACTTGTGATACAGCCCTCAACGCATATTTTAAGTGTATAACAGGTGTCCGGAACAAAACAGACCGGTGTACCTACCCACTCTGACTTTGACAGCTAATAGTCGACGTAACCGGCGTCTGTACAGGAATAATGCCACTGCTGACACCATGCTGCACACAAAAAATTGGATCTTTATTTCATAAATTTCCTCGCTCTTTAAATTCAGTGGATTTCTGAAATTCATTCTAATTCAAAATACATGCACCTCTTTATCCATTTACACTCTCATCAGTTGTGCAACTTACTTGCACATTCTGAGCACAAATATTGTCAACACAGACACTCACACACAGCATTATTCGCCCTGTTGTCCCGCACAGCCAAATAAGTTGTAGGTTAGGGACATGAAAAATCAACAATCAACCTGTAAGTGCAGGTAACATAATTGTAACACTGTAACATAGTCACACCTTAAAACATGAGTTGTGGGAGCTTCGCCCTTCTTGTTATTATGCTTATAACAAAACAACCAGCATGTTCGAAGTTAACCCCATATACTTACCAGACAAGGAAGGCAGCAGCTGTGATGATCTGCAGAGTAGTTGCCGGTTCAGGTGTGTTACAGCACGTTCCGTCATGGTGGTTCATGTCATTGTTACAATACAGGTTCAACAGCATCTGGGCGTTCTGCAACAAACACCACACACAATCTCTTACACACACAGGTTCCATCATGGTGGTTCATGTCATTGTTACAGTACAGTTTCAACAGCATCTGGGCGTTCTGCAACAAACACCACACACACTCTCTTATAGTTACACACAACACAACACAGCGGCCTACTTTCATTACCTAGTGCAGGGCTGGATCTAGGGTAGGGGGAGTGGGGTGGGGTAAGGAGGGGTCCTGCGTTCCGGAAGACACCCCCCCCTTACCTGGCAAATGATTTTCTCAGATTTTTGGAGGTCCTAAAAGGAGGGTTCCACTGTAGTTGTTAGAGATCCAAGTGTCAACCAGCTTTTACTGTGGTCTAGACTGAAGATACACCCCACTGTAGTTGTTAGAGATCCAAGTGTCAACCAGCTTTTACTGTGGTCTAGACTGAAGATACACCCCACTGTAGTTGTTAGAGATCCAAGTGTCAACCAGCTTTTACTGTGGCCTAGACTGAAGATACACCAATCTACTCCTTTCAGCTTCATGCACATTTGACCAGAATAAGACAGGGAGAGAAATAAGCAAATAACTAACCAAAGTACTAAAAATGCCAAAACAGAGACTGCTAATGTTGATCATTACCTCGCCGTCATTTTGCAATCGAGTTTGGTCGCCGATATTGAGATAAGTTTCGTTGTTTGCTTCATAAGTGTTTGTCTGTCTGCCTATTTAAAAGACTACTGGGGGACATACTAAAAAATGTAACGATTTGGCTTGTCAATAATTAAACGTTCTAATAACCTACAATTCTTGTTTTATAACCAAAGTACTAAAGTCACAGGGCTTACAGGCAAGAGACTTTGTTATAAGCGACTATGGGCAAGCATGCCAGCTGTGGTATATTTTATGCATATTCTATATGAAACATGAAGCTTTTTACAATGATAAAGTGATCCGAAGAGTACACGATACATTGTCAACCCCTTTTTTAAGACTACCTCCATTTTAAGACCCGTGTTTTCACATATTTTCTGTCCATAATCTAGGTAATATTACCCCTTTCTTAAGACTACCTCCATTATAAGACCTCATTTTCTCAGACTTTTTGAGATCTTTAAAGGGGGTGTTCCACTCCACACCAATCTACTCTTTTCAGATAAATGCACATTTGACCTGAATTAGACAGGGAGAGAAAATTAATAAGCAAATAACTTACCAAAGTACTAAAGCCCCAGCGTTAACAGGCAAGAGACATTGTTATAAGCATGCCAGCTGTGGTACATTTCATGACTATTTTATCTGAAATATGAAGCTTTTTACCACAATAAATTAATGTGGAAAGTACATAGCATAAATGTTAAATGATTAAAAAAAACCAGCGTGTTCCTCACCAGAGTGAGAGCTGACTGGGCCATGTGCAAGCCGTCGGGACTCTCGCGTTTCAAACCCTGGGCCACAAGTCGAGCTGAACTCCATATCGTTGCTTCACTGTCCTCCCTGAAAGAGAATCACTTCTAGCTGTAAAAGCAGGACTGTGCGATTATTGCGTGTGACCATCATATTTGTCCTAATGCGTTTTTACTTTACACAACTATGTGTGAAGATGACACAGTTTTGAGAATTAAGTTTTATCACACAAAAATAGTGTGTTTTTGTTGATTTGTGTGTGTGGTTATGAGTGCAGGTGTGTGTGCATGTGTGTGTGCATGTGTTTATGTGTGCACACGCATGCATGTATGTGTGAAAGTGTCCAAGTGTAGGTGCGTGCGTGTCTGCCTGCTTTGTTGAGTAACTTCATTATGTCAGGTATAGATAGTGCCTGTGTGTACTTGCGCTTTAGGACTCACAGCAGTTCAATGGCAGCTTTGTTGTAGTCGTCAATCTGAAGGTTGGTGATCATGGAGCGATTCACACCCATCTTTTCTTCCAGTACCGGAGCTGGCGAAAAGAGAAAGATTAAGAAAATGAACACACACAATTTCAGAACATCCATGTGCAATACACTCGAAATATCTCCTAGCTTGATACAATTGATATAGCCATCTTATGTGTATGAAAGTTTTACCCCGCCATTGAGGCAGCCATATGCAGATTTTGGGAAAAATCAATACATTCAAACACAACAACAATGGCCTCACCCAGTTGCTCACAGACACACACCTATTCCATGGATTACTGTGTTGACATCATGTCCATATTTCTTAACGCTTAGGGTTTTTCTGATAAAGGATAGGAATTCATCCATTTCACTTCTTGAATACCTTACAGTAATGAACTCTTGATCTTTCACCCCATATTCATTCCTTAATTAATTACTATATGAATTCTTAATGAGGTTTTACAGTTACTTAGAACGTTTCTCTAATATGCTCTATTTTTAAGAAAGCACATTAATTTTTGAGGATGAAAGATAATTGTTAACTTCAAAGCGTCTTATTCTCCAAGTTGCCAGTAAACTGTTTTTCCCATAACTCTCAGTCTCACATACTGTTGTTGACTATCTCTAGAGCACTGACTTTCTTTTGTTTCGAAGATTTCACAAGCAGTTCAATTCAATACAACTGGAATCAAGAGCAGCCCATGTCATTTACTGCAACTTCACTTTCTTGCTGACTGGACTTTTTTTCTCTCCATTATTTGTTGAGATTACATGTACCTTGCAACATCCAGATGACGTGGGTGGATGGCCTCAGCTTGTTGATCAGTGGCTTGATCGTCGACAGGTTGGCTGAAAAATACAAGTAACGACAATAAAGCTGAGGCATTGAATTCTTTCCCTCTCGAACTCCTGAATGTGAAAACATACACACACTCACACTCACATACACACTCCAACACATACACATTAAACAAATACATACAGGCATAGTCTTTATTTACCCGTGAATTGCATGAAACAAACATATTGTCCTCCTGTTGCTAAAAAGAACAAATTAATGTATGTAAAAAAAATCAAAAAAATCACACCAAATTCTTTTTAAAAGCTATAAAAAAAAAACCCAGCAGACACAAAAATCCATATTTTGTATCCCCCCTCCCCTCCCCTCACTCTGATATAAGCAACTGATGTCAGTTCAATGTTCAAAAGCATGCAAGTCTACCATCTGCCACCAAAAGCAATCAAAGTACACAATTTGTGAAATCAGCACCAGTCTTTTTTATTTGAGCAACACCTGTGCGTGACCTTACATAGATCAATCTAAATTTCAATACTTTCCGTATGAAAGTCATTATAAAATACCCTTTCCTTTAAACAAATATACTTATTGGCGGCAGGTATGCATGTTTTGCATTGCATTTTTGGCTCACGTAAGTGTAGCCTATGCGATGCTAACTTTTGTCTGTCTGTGCGTGCGTGCGTGCGTGCGTATGTATGTATGTATGTATGTATGTATGTATGTATGTATGTATGTATGTATGTATGTATGTATGTATGTATGTATGTATGTATGTATGTATGTATGTATGTATGTATGTATGTATGTATGTCTGTGGTAGAAACTTTAACATTTGACTGAACACCGAAATATTAATTTTACCTAGTTATCATTCAAGCAACAGCTTCAAAGTATTGAAGCAATGATCAACATTTCGTCGGCACGTATGTAGTTAAAGTGTGTATCCAAAGAAAACGGGTGGTGGGGGGTTTTGGGGGGGTAAAAACAGGTGACTGGTTTGTGTCGTGTGTGGTATGTAGACCAGGTCAGGGGTCAAGGTTAGGTCAGATCGCGTGAAGGATTGTGGTATAGATACAGTTATCACCGAGCTGCAGTTCGCCGATTCGGAGAAGACTATTTCACATTGTACGGTTTCGTAGCTCCAGAAAAGATACCAAAGGAGATTTCCTACAGGTTAATCTGCACAGCGTGTTTCCAGTGTCTGCGCGAGGAAGCGATGTCGAAAGCGCAGTGTCGATCTGGCCATCTGGCAGTCGTGTTCCCGTAAGTAGGCTACACTGAGACAGACAGATCTAGATCTAGTGTCTCGCACTCTTGCACCGTGTCACATATATGCTTACTGTGTGTGTGTATGTGTGACGGAGTGATTGAGTTTGCGTTACTGTTTGTTAATTTCTTACGTGAGCCTTGAAGGCTTCGCCTCTTGTTAAAATATGTATACCTGACTCATGCGTAAGGACTCTTGACTTTTTGTGCTCGGAGCACCAAAGTGGACCCCTCCCATCTGTTTATGCCCACCGGTGAAATATGCTCAGGCCAAAAAAAAAAATAGGTCTGTTTACGGTAACCCGACCGACCCTAGTTTTTTCGCGCGACCCTAGACTTTTTTTGGCATTTGGGGAAAAAAAAAAAAAAAAAAAAAAAAAAAAATAACGTAAAAATATGGTTTTTTGGAAAAAAAAAAAAAAAAAAAAAAAAAAAGAAAACCGACCTACCGACCCTATTTTTTTGGCCTATGTTACCGTAAACAGACCTATTTTTTTTTTGGCCTCATCACTTATCTGCAGCCTATGATTCACAGCAAATTATGAATAGTTCACAAACAGTTGAATTGTTCTCCAACAGCATCCTCCCACAGTGAACCATGCTAAACATGAAACTCCCTATTTCGCTTCTGTTTGTCGCAAAGACAGCAACACATTCAGAATCAAAATCACGGAGAGAGAAATGACATAATTGTGCTTTTGACACAAATGTGTGACGCTATTGCATGCCATTTAATACCACCTTGACCACGCAGTTATAATTGAGCTGGACACCATGGCACAGGAAAGGATGGGATATTGACTCGCTAGTCCAAAGCTACTTCTACTAGACTCACCTTTAAAGTTATCCAGTGCTTGTTTGCTTCCATTGAACATGCGAATGCTCCACTGAAACATGAACAGGAACATAAAGTTAGATCAAGATAAATTAGTTCATAAAACTATTGGAAACAGTACTTTACAAAACAACAAGATAAGTAATGCCCCCCCCCCAAAAAAAAAGAGTATTTTTTTCTTTTTAATTTTAGTGGTCAGACTCAAAAGGCATTAACATTTTTGTTTTGTTTAGGCAGTTGAGGGATTCGTTTCTTCATGGGCTGGAACTCAAGTTTATTTGTGATCCTTAGATGTGCGGGAGAATGGTAGATTCCCTTTTGCAATCCTCAAAGAAAGTTTCTTTTTGGAAAGGATCAACAAAATGTCTAGGGTTGGCAGGTAAAAATGAGACAGGGAACTGGAAACTTCAAACAAATTAACATTAAGCAATAAAATTATTTCAAAAGTTATGACATCTACACACACTGGCTAAAACAAATGTAGTGTTCCCTTACAGATGCGCTTCCTGTGATGACCAGATTGGGTCGTGCACCTGGCTGCACACTCTTCAACCAGTTCTGGTAGACATCATACATGGATGAATTCACCATTGGATACCACAGAAAGTCCTGAAAGAAATTCAAAATAAACAGACAATGTAAACTGACACTGTTTGCTCATGAACACGTTTTCTTTTGCCACTCAAACGGATACAGTCCTAATGAGCCAATAAAAAAACTCCCTATTAAGAAACTCCGTTTTCAAAAAAAATCTTTTTTAAGACCTGATTTTCTCAGATTTTTGGAGGTTATGGAAAGGTCACAGAAATGTTTTAAGTTTTTAAACATGCAAATGCTTCTACCCATCTTTTCAGAAGAAGAACTGAGGAAGGACTCCAAAAATGAAAATGTATCCCAGCCAGGCACCAAAATGTGCTAGAAATGTAATACTGTACATTCATGTTTCGGTTCAATACTGACCATGTTCAGAAAATATTGCAGGATGGTATAATAATACTCTGAAAGAGGAAATGCACTAAAGCTAGGCAAGCTTCACAATTTTTCTAGAACAAAATGACAAGTGCAGAAAAAATTCTTCGCACTTAATTCTAAGATAAGCCTAACATCAAACAGGTTCTCCTCCACAGAACTGAAATCTAACTAAACCATGACTATGTACTTACAACTCGCGCGCTGATCTTCTCATCACTGAAGCGCAGGTCTGTGTGGGCCTTGTACCCTTCAACCACATCTTGGCTCAAAAGGTTGACAAACTCAAAGTACAACTGACGGATTCTTGAATCTCCGATGAATGTGATGTGGTTACGGCCACCCCAGTAAGAGATGTAATGCATGCACATGCGAGCATCCCTGAAAAGCCATTGTCCAACTGTTTAATAAACTTCAATACGCAACATACCCTCTCACACACACAGAGACACACACATACGTACACACAGTACAGGGGTGTACCTTAACTTTTTTTGCTACCGGCCCGTCAAAATTTGAACCGGCCCCCCAAAATTCCAACCGGCCCCCAACCAGCCGGGATTTCCAACCATATCAACGGCTCGTAGATCGCGCGTTGGCGGCGACAAACACACAAAAACCTACATTTATACAAACAATGCTCACATGCTTATTTTAAATGCCACAAACAAACAAAAGACATAAACAAACTTTGTATGTTTGGGGCGCTTTAATTATTCACTATGGTTCAATAACAAAGCAAACAGTAAAGTATCAATTCAATGAAGAAAACATTTTATCAAATCAACATTCACCCACTCACTGTCACACAGTTAACCTCACTCTTACTACTTAGTAGTCAAATGCACACCCTCATATATATAGTCATACCATTAATCATTTACATGCTAAGGGAAACAATCACACACAAGTCATCCCCTTTCTCAGTGTCACACAATCACACATTAACTTTCACTCTCTCTCGTAATTGCCAGTCTTAAAAAGTTGCAGAATCTTTGGCACATCTAAATCTCTAAACACAAATTTACCTCCTGGTATCACATTCTGATCACAAGTTCGACACACAGCACAATGCATCTCCTGTTTCGTGTCGTCGTACACGAGCCATACTCTTTCTTCGCCGGTATCTGTCCTCTTCCATCTTTCCTGCCATTTTCTCTGCCGTGTTTCGTTTTCATACTGTCTCTTTTGACCTCTTTTTTCATCGTCTGTTCTGGGTTTTTTGCGGCGGAGGAGTGACAGTGTCAATACTTCTCCACATGTTTACAAGCGTGTGTACAGTATGATGTTTGAATGCGAGTGGGGAACTTCCGGAGGTAGTCGCGTTAGACGCGAGAAACATGGCGTCCAATATTATAGCAGACGAACCGCGCGAGATCTTTGTTCGCCGGCCGTTCCTATCAACTACGTTCATTGAAATTTGAACCGCCAGGCGGGCGATTTCAGAGGAATTTTGAACCCGCCCGACGCGATTTGAACCCGCCGGGGGTGATCGGGCGACCGCCAAAATTCACCCCTGACAGTATATTCTGTAAATGTTTTAAATGTTCCCATCTGATTCTGAATTGGTTACTTCTTCAAGTTCTTGCATTAAGAATAATGTGAGTATCAAGTACATGTAATTAACACAAACAGGCCAAAGAAAGACAAAATGCATCTGTGGTCAGTGTTCAAGTTCAAATACACAATAATATTTAAACATTGAAGAAGCAAGAACAGGAACAAGAACTCACGATCTTGTGTACTTGTGTGTCATGCATCCGTAAGGCTGCCATGTATTGTAGCCTGGAAAACGCCCATCACTCATTAACAGACGGCATGAGTCGCTACCTGAAAATAGACAAAAACCAGACCAAGTGAAACAGTGCACAACAAATTAACATTCTGACGTCCTTCCTCCTTTCAATCTCCACTCCCCAACCAAACACGCCATTCCCTGCCCCCTCCCTCCACCACTGTGCAGCAGAACCTTTCACATGAAGACAAACTGTTGGCTGCCTAATCCCAAAGAAGAAAAGGAGGGTGGCTGGTACACCTTCGTTTCTCATAGCTTCCACTAGTTGTAACTTCTACTTGTACTGTAGTTCCACGTAATGAAAGGATGCCAATCAGTGAATCACTCATTAATTCACCGTCTCACAAATCATGCAGACACACAAACACACACGCACAGTAGTTGGCTGCTCAGTAAGAGAATATATTCCAGCGAGCAAATGTTAAAAATCCTTTATCTTAAGTTCGGGGACACAGCAGTGATGCTCAAGCATTCACGAGTGACTATCAAATTCGCCAACTCAACTATAGTGCAGGTGCTACATGTGAAAACGGTGCCACTGAGTGACTGACACAGTGACAGAGTAAAATGAGGTGTTACAGCAAAAGAAACTCACCATATTTTAGGTGTATGGATCCATGGTAACCAACAAACCCCAAGACAATTACAAGCGCTACGAGCTTGGCATTTTCAACGTTGATATATTGGGTAATTTCACTGGTAGAGCTGCTGGGTGTTGGTTGAGGCTGCGCACTGCTATGTTCCTCCATCATTTTTGTCTAGTTACCGACTAAACACGATTCTCTCCACTGAAGAGTTTTAACAGGGGAGACCATCAATTTATATCATAGTCACGAAGTCGCATGAAAGTCACATCATGTCACACCCGGGAATATGGCCCTAATGGTTTGACCATGAGGGCTTTTAAAAACATGTCATCGTCAAAGTCGGGCACGGTGTGTGTGTGTGTGTCTGTGTTTGTGTGTGTGGCCGGGTGTGCGTGCGTGCGCGCCCTCCGGGGCCGGACTCGGAATGGCAAACGGTCCTCGCGCGCGAGTCAGTGGTGCACGGCGTGTGTGTGTGTGTAGACAAATCTGAGGGCTTTACATTCTTTTCTTTTTTTTCAGTTTTATTTATTTTGTTTTGTTTTGAAAAGTTATTTCAATACCAGGTCAGTTCGGTCGACGGCTGTCTCAGTGGTAGGGGAAGGGCCCCTAATATGGACCACTTTTTGTTTATTGCTGATAACTAGCTTGTTTTCTTGCGAAGAAGTTTCATTTTGTGGTTGGTAGTCCTTCTCTCTTAGTTGAACAGTTAGGCCTAATTAGAGTGAAATAGCTTTGATAGACCTTCAGCAAAAATTAAATACAGAAAAAATCACAAATGGTCCATATTAAGAGCCTGGGGGCCAATATGGACCAACGTGAAGCGGCCCGAGTTCACGAATCACTGTAAAAAGCCACCTATACTTCAAAATAACGTGATACAACTTAGTGTGCAAGTCAGACTAATTCAAAAATGCTTTAGATTTAGCTGTTTCGGGTTGATGAGAGCATTATTTGAAGCACACCAGGAAACTGAAGAAGCTTATCAAAAACAGAGTGAAAATAAGTGAAATTATCAACTTCCACAAAAAAAAGACTATTTGTTATATTTTTTTGAAATCTCGAGGGCTAGTTATAGGTTATTTTCAGCAAGCTTCTTAATGAATTAATTAAAATTGCCTTTAGTTTTTATTTTCTTCGATTTGTTGAAGGGGACTCACACATACTTTGAGGTTTTGCTATTATTTTTTGTTTGCAGTAGAAACTCGGGGTACACACTGTTAAAATGTAACAAATACTGCCTTAGCTGTCATATATAGCCATTTTTGTGTTATGAAAGCTTTGGCTGTGGACAGAAACGAGTCTGTTTTAGGCGGCACATTTAGAGTGAACGCTGCCAAAAGTGAAAAAAAACGAAAAAGCCTAACGGTTTTGAGGTTTGTGTTTCTGCAACTGTTTTGACATGTGCAACTCATCCAGAGAGGGTGAATAAAGCGAATGAAATGGTTTTGAGCGCTCTAGCCCCGTTAGTTTGTCAGAACAGGAGGTGGTCCATATTAGGAGCCGGTCCATATTAGGAGCCTTTCCCCTATAACAGGAACTGACCACGCATATGCCGCAGCTTGACTTGTGTGACTACCGCATTGAGCCTGGCGGCACACAATAGGCCTATGATCTAACATTGTGAAACTGAATTAAAAAAAATATTATCTCATATTGTTGTCAAGGGTCGATGAACGCATTAACACGGCTTTTCCTCCACGTGGCCGCACGCGCGCTCGTCATTCGAATTCGGCAAGTCAGTCACTTGTGACGGTGCAAAATAATGAGCGGATTGAATTCAGTCATGTCACCCGCTGGGACTGGTAGTACAGGCACCGTGTGTTTTAACGAGTTTCAGTGCATGTGACAATTCTAACCGTAAAAGAGAGATGTTACCATTGCAAGAACATCATGATCATGATGCTGGTCACGTGAAAACGGAAGAACGGAAGAAGACGAATCTGAATGAGATACTGATCTTGATTACTGAGTGGAATCTGTTGATAAAAAAAAACCTAGTGTGTGTGCTTGAATATGTATTTGCTGTGTGCACTACGGTGATTGTGAGTTTTTTTTCTTCTTTTCTAAATACATTGATTACTCGATTTTGTCTGTGTGGATGATTTGTGTGTCTAGTTATATTTAGTCAAGTTTTGACTAAATATTTTAACATCGAGGGGGAATCGAAACGAGGGTCGTGGTGTATGTGCGTATGTGTGTGCGTGCGTGTGTGTGTGTGTGTGTGTGTAGAGCGATTCAGACTAAACTACTGGACCGATCTTTATGAAATTTGACATGAGAGTTCCTGGGTATGAAATCCCCGAACGTTTTTTTCATTTTTTTGATAAATGTCTTTGATGACGTCATATCCGGCTTTTCGTGAAAGTTGAGGCGGCACTGTCACGCCCTCATTTTTCAACCAAATTGGTTGAAATTTTGGTCAAGTACTCTTCAACGAAGCCCGGGGTTCGGTATTGCATTTCAGCTTGGTGGCTTAAAAATTAATTAATGACTTTGGTCATTAAAAATCTGAAAATTGTAAAAAAAAATAAAAATTTATAAAACGATCCAAATTTACGTTTATCTTATTCTCCATCATTTGCTGATTCCAAAAACATATAAATATGTTATATTCGGATTAAAAACAAGCTCTGAAAATTAAATATATAAAAATTATTATCCAATTTTTTTTTTCGAAATCAATTTAAAAACACTTTCAACTTATTCCTTGTCGGTTCCTGATTCCAAAAATATATAGATATGATATGTTTGGATTAAAAACACGCTCAGAAAGTTAAAACAAAGAGAGGTACAGAAAAGCGTGCTATCCTTCTCAGCGCAACGAATACCCCGCTCTTCTTGTCAATTCCACGTGTTCTGTGAGTTCGACAGCTACTTGACTAAATATTGTATTTTCGCCTTACGCGACTTGTTTTTACATTTAGTCAAGTTATGACTAAATGTTTTAACATCGAGGGGGGAATCGAGACGAGGGTCGTGGTGTATGTGTGTCTGTGCGTGTGTGTGTGTGTGTGTGTAGAGCGATTCAGACTAAACTACTGGACCGATCTTTATGAAATTTGACATGAGAGTTCCTGGGTATGAAATCCCCGAACGTTTTTTTCATTTTTTTGATAAATGTCTTTGATGACGTCATATCCGGCTTTTCGTGAAAGTTGAGGCGGCACTGTCACGCCCTCATTTTTCAACCAAATTGGTTGAAATTTTGGTCAAGTAATCTTCGACGAAGCCCGGACTTCGGTATTGCATTTCAGCGTGGTGGCTTAAAAATTAATTAATGACTTTGGTCATTAAAAATCGGAAAATTGTAAAAAAAAATAAAAATTTATAAAACGATCCAAATTTACGTTTATCTTATTCTCCATCATTTGCTGATTCCAAAAACATATAAATATGTTATATTCGGATTAAAAACAAGCTCTGAAAATTAAATATATAAAAATTATTATCAAAATTAAATGTTCCAAATCAATTTAAAAACACTTTCATCTTATTCCTTGTCGGTTCCTGATTCCAAAAACATATAGATATGATATGTTTGGATTAAAAACACGCTCAGAAAGTTAAAACAAAGAGAGGTACAGAAAAGCGTGCTATCCTTCTTAGCGCAACTACTACCCCGCTCTTCTTGTCAATTTCACTGCCAATGCCGTGAGCTGTGGCCTGACGATGCTACGAGCATACGGTCTTGCTGCGTTGCATTGCGTTCAGTTTCATTCTGTGAGTTCGACAGCTACTTGACTAAATGTTGTATTTTCGCCTTACGCGACTTGTTTTTTTTTTTCATTAGCGTGTACTTGGTTTGTTAACATCTTATATGAATGTTTGCAGGGCGGATCCAGGGGGGTTCAGTTGAAGTTCCGGAGTTTTTGGAAGACTACTGTGTGTCAGACTGAGGTCATTTTAAAATCGCTCATCCTTATGCTTCCTCATTTGGCACTGAGTCCCAAAGTTTGTTCCAGCATCATGTGTTATGCGGCAATTATGTTAACACTCATTTTTCACTGTAATCCCACTCCGCGTTTCCGATTCAGTTGAACCCCACGTGTTTCCCACCGGGCTGAATCCCACTGACGTTTTCGATTTGAACCCCACTTGTTCCCCACCTGAATCTCACTCCGACGTTTCCGATTTGAACCACGTGTTTCCCACCTGAATCCCACTCGTTTTCGATTTGAACCCCACTTGTTTCCCACCTGAATCCCACTCGTTTCCGATTTGAACCCCACTTATTTCCCACAGTGAATCCCACTCGTTTCCGATTTGATCCCCACTTATTTCCCACCTGAATCCCACTCGTTTCCGATTGAATCCCACTTATTTCCCACCTGAATCCCACTCGTTTTCGATTTGAACTCCACTTGTTTCCCACCTGAATCCCACTCGTTTCCGATTTGAACCCCACTTGTTTCCCACCTGAATCCCACTCTTTTCGCACTGTGATCCCAATCATTTCTCACCCTGGTCCCACTCGTTTCTCACTGGAATCCCATTATTTTACTTCCCACTGGGTTCCCCGGCATTGGGAGTCGTAATCAAATCCCACATGGGGCCCATGTGGGACTTCCCACAACGCCAACACATGTGTTCCCACTCGGGGCCCACATGGGATCCATAGTGGGAAGGTTACTTGGCTAAATCAGTCTTTTCTTGAAATCAGTGATTCAATGTCAAAGTGTGTGCTCGTGGTGTGTGACGGTGTGTGTGTGTGTGTGTGTGTCAGTCAGTGTCACCGTGTGTGTGTGTGTGTGTGTGTGTGTGTGTGTGTGCACGCACGAGTGTGTGTGTGACGGTGTGTGTGTGACGGTGTGTGTGTGTGTGTGTGCTATGCCGTGTGTGTGCAAATAAATGTTCTATGTCCAACGTTGAAAGAAGTTATGACATGTACGTTAGTTGAACAGTTCTATACTACCCGTCATAACAAACAATTACCCGTAAGATACGTTTTAGTGCAGATCTTTGTCAGTGATTAGGCTGTTTATTGTTAAACCAGTTATGAGACTGGCTTGAAAGGCCAGTCATTTCCCCATCAGCTTCAACAAGCAGATCATGGTTTTTACATAAGTTAGCGTTTATATAGTGGAACCTGCACCCCCCAAAAAATCAAATTTGCAAAAGCAAGGTTACCGCATTAAAATTGACAGAAGTTCTTTTTTAAATTTGTATCAAGAGCAGTCAGTTATGTTCCCCTAGTCTAACAATGAAGTTATGGCACGCTGAAGGGTGTTGCTATCATTTCTCTTGAAAGCCATCAATGAAGCCGTTTTAGCGGGTAATGAGACCAAAAAACGGGACATTTCTGTGACCACTCAACGCATTGTCGAATTTTAGTGATACATGTAAAATACACACGGAATCGCAAGTCATTTGAGACATTAATGATGCGAGGCTGTATTTGCTCGCACATACTTAGAACACACACACACACACACACACACACACACACACACTGACACACACACACACCGCGACACACACACACACACACACTCACACACACACACTCACCCCCACACACTCACACACACACACGCACAGACACACATACACACACTCACCGTCACACACACACACATACCGGCTCATACACCACGCACACGCCGCACTGACATACACGCACACACTCAGTCACTCACACACTCGCACAGACACTCACATTCATCATCAAACACATCATGAACTACCCGTTCATTACAGTTTTTAATTACCAAGTCGGTTATGAATCTTATCTTTGCTAAATCAATGACATGCAAAACTTGTTGCGTTTTAAATGTTCTGATTTTTTGACTGTGTGTGTATCTGTATCTATATCCGTAGAGAATCTCTGTCTCTCTCTCTATCTCTCTGTCTGTCTGTCTGTCTGTCACGTCTGTGTGTGTGTGTGTGTGTGTGTGTGTGTGTGTGTGTGTGTGTGTGTGTGTGTGTGTCTCTCTCTCTCGCTCTCTCTCTCTCTCTCTCTCTCTCTCTCTCTCTCTCTCTCTCTCTCTCTCTCTCTCTCTCTCTTATATTCGACCATCTGGGACTCTGCCCGTGCTAATCATGGTCAATCATATTTTAAAACCATTGTATAGTTTACATAGACGAGCGCTGAAACTAATTTTACTGAAACAATCCAGTCTCGTATTTGACGATTATAAGAAACTTTAAGATTGTCCCATTAAGAGAAAGATTTAAATTAAATGAAGGCGTGCTCCTTCACAAAATCCTTTCCGGCCGTGCACCACGTGACGTACTTGGCGTTGCAAAATTTAAAGACAAACCAAACCGAAAGTTTAACGTCCCAACTCCAAGGATAGATCTCTTCAAGTCAAGTTTAGCTTATTCTGTCCGCGTTCTGTGGAATTCTCTCCCGGAATTTGTGAGAGTCCCAATGAGTCTCAATACTTTCAAAACTGAACTTCTGAACACCTTTCACTGTATTTAATGTTAAATTACGAAAAGTCACAGTGATGGAAGACTTCGTTTTGTTTTTATTTTCATATTTGTCCAAAGCATCAGTGTTTCATTCAAAAACAAAAACAAAACTCCAAGTTTTGATAACACATTTGCTCATGCATGTTTACTCAGCATTGTTCTCACTACGGTAAATATATGACGCTTAGTATTTGCGTATAATCTGTAATGTGTAAATATTCATAACTAGAGGAATACCCGGCTTCGCCGGGGTGTATCGCGAGACAGAGACAGACAGCGTGGCGGTTCATCACAATCACCTCTGCAGGCGAAGTCCTGTCAAACGGGATTGAGAATTTTAGAGCTTATTTCTTAGCCCTATATTATCTGCTGTGGCTTCTCACATGCCAGAACATACAGACAGACAAAAGCCGCTAGACCCCATCACAAACAGAACTCTATAATACATAGGTTTTTGCCTACACACACACACAAACACACACACACACAGAGAAGCCGTATATATATATGCATATCTGTATCTATAAATATATAGAGATAGGTGAGAGTGTATTTTTCGCGTGGCTATAAATTGATTCGACCTTTTCATTTTGACAGTAAGAACAACTTACGGGTGCAAGGGAAGCGTTCTGGACAGCGCAGTGACATTCTAAAAATAGTCACTCTCAGAAACGGGAATTTGGGGTGAACGGCCGGCGCGACAGAGACAGACAGCGTGGCGGTTCACCACAATCACCTTTGAAAGGCGAAGTCCTGTCAAACGGGATTGAGAATTTTAGAGCTTATTTCTTAGCTCTATATTATCTGCTGTGGCTTCTCACATGCCAGAACATACAGACAGACAAAAGCCGCTAGACCCCATCACAAACAGAACTCTATAATACATAGGTTTTTGCCTACACACACACACAAACACACACACACACACAGAAGCCGTATATATATATGCATATCTGTATCTATAAATATATAGAGATAGGTGAGAGTGTATTTTTCGCGTGGCTATAAATTGATTCGACCTTTTCACTTTGACAGTAAGAACAACTTATGGGTGCAAGGGAAGCGTTCTGGACAGCGCAGTGGACAGCGCAGTGACATTCTAAAAATAGTAATAGTAACTTAGAACTGAACGGGAAAGCCACACGAAGGAAGGGAGATAAACGCCAAACACTGGAGAAGATAAGGAAGAGTTACTTATAATGGTGAAATGAACGCAAAAACGAAAATGAGTTCAGCGCTGCGCGCTGAGAGCACGTGTTGAAATATTTCATCGATGATATTGTGTCCGGGGTGTAGCTGAATACGGTGTCCAAATTTGAAAAAGATCCACCGAGAACTTTGGCGTTGTGATGTGGTGTAGCGGCTATGGTGTGTCGGTATGGGGGCCCGGGTAAGCTGAGGTGGAACCAAAATAGCTGAGGTGGAACCAAAATCGGTTCCGCGCTGCGCGCTGAGAGCACTTGTTGAAATATCTCATCGATGAGGTTGTGTCCGGGGTCTCTCTGAATAAGCCCACCAAATTTGAAGCAGATCCATCGAGAACCTTGGCCGCGCATCGCGCACAGACACACAGACAGATACACAGACACACAGACACACAGACACACAGACACTAGTCGTATATATATATAGATGTTGTTGTTTTTATTCACCTTTTCTCTACGTGAATGTCCGTGTAAGTATGTGATTAGAGTAGTCCCCTCTCTGGGCAAGGGCTGGTTGAAAGAAAGCTCGTTGTATTGCTTATGCCACAACCCTCGAAAAATATAAAATTTGATTTGATTTGATTTGATTTGATTTGATTTGATCTCTCTCTCTCTCTCTCTCTCTCTCTCTCTCTCTCAGTCTCTCTCTCTCTCTCTCTCTCTCTCTCTGTCTGTCGGCTTTCACCCACACACTCATTCACGTTTTCTTTCTTCTAATTCAAAGTGTTCTTATGCTACATATGTGACTGAGTCATATGATGGCTTTTTTGTATGGAATTGACTGACTTGCAAAAGAAGGTTTGGTAAGTCACTAAGATTATGACACAAAAACCAGCCTGTTCGTTCCTGCATGAGCTGTTTTTCGACTGCATCTGAGATTCGCTGTACGATAATCCTTGCGAGGATTTTGCTTGAAATTGACACTGACAAACACAAACACACACGCACACACACACACCGTGCACACACACCGTCTGACCACACACACACACACACACTGACCACACACACACACACACACAGTGACACGCACACACGCACACTGACTTACTGCCACACTGACACGCACACTGACTAACAGCCACACACACTGCCACACCGGCACACACACACTCACACACACACACTCACACACACACACACCACTGGCACACACACACACACCGGCGGCACTGACACACACACACACACACCTTATACCGGCACACACAAATGAATGCGAAGCACCGCATTGTGTCAGTTTTAGTGTCACGCGGGAAGCAGACTACAAATGATGAAGATGCTAGAGCCCACGAGTGTGCCCCTTGCTTTTTAAACTGAACCTCTCCACTAGAATGGAGTTGGTGGTTTGAAACTGGGCAAGTTTATTATCACTCCGAGGGAAACATGGCTATAAGAGGCTCCGGCTCATCAATACTTCCGCGGAAAAAGGCTAGATACGGTTGTTGTCACTTTTTTCCGGCATTTAAGATTTCTGCAGCAAAGCAGTTTTGTTGGCAGCATATATATACCACTGATTCAGCGGGAAAAAACTGAAAATGCTTCAGATATTTAAAACTCCATTATTCCGCGAAAAAAGTTTTGTGGAAAAACTATGATTCTGTAATCATTCGCTAACGATACCCCTCCTCACTGTCAAAGCTAGTCACGTGACTTGGCGCGCACTGCACGAATGCCGAGACAGACCACTAACAACCCGTGTGTCGACAACAATGAAATACATTCACACGCACAGACCGCGTGTAGCGATGCTGATGCAACACGCTGTCAGCAAACGGTAGTTTGAACTTTATTGACGTCTGCTCCAGTGTGACGAACTATACACGAGCGTACGTGGATCCCTTCTGAGTTCAAAAGTTATGACTCTCCCAGAGGAGTAAGATAACTTTCCCCACTGGCTACTCTGCGAGGTTTGTGGCACTTGATGTTGATTGATAATTTAAACATGGATTTTTGAGAACTAATATTTGCATATATATATATATGGATTCTTTTTAGACGCGGTTTGATTCTGAGCTATGAATTTAACACACTAAAGATGAAGATTACCCGCGATTTTGTTCAGAAGCAGTTTACAATTTGTGTGGGACAAATAGCAGAAAGTTTGATGGAAGAGCAAAAGCCGAGAATAGCATCTGGAGAACTGCGAAAAGGGGTGGAGTCAAGAAATGTGCGGGAGGATTGGGTTGTGCAGAAAAAAGCATAGCTAGGCTAGGCTGCTTTCACTCTGACTTTGTTTTTGAGTGTAATGTAATTAGAATACATTAGTTGGATTGATTAATCAACCTTTGAGTTTGACATTCAACTTGAGTCAAACAACTATAATGAATCAAAACAAATTGTCACACTGTACCAAATAAATAGACGAATGCTGTGGACAGAAACAAGTTCAAAATGTACTTGCTACAAATGTCATGAAAGCCATTTTGTACATTTATGTCACCTGAGTTACAACAACAGCTGTTACCAGCACCTTCCACTAGTTCCAGTTTCATCTCACCTGGTCTATTTGTATTTTGAACTTTTGACGAAATCAAAAATAGAAAAATTGCAAATGTGTGTGTAGCTGTTCGATCCTGAGCTTCTTCTTCATCTTTGCTAAAAAGTCTCTTCCGACATGCGATTTTTAAGTAAATGTATGATTTTTCATAAATAATTAAATTTCAAAACCCCAGCTGACAGGCTTGTGTGTTTTCTTGCAAGGCAAAATTAGCACTAACTAAAAGGTACAACGCTCAGATTTTCTCTCACAGTGGAACCCTACAAAATCTGAGAAAGTCAAGTCTTAACAAGAGGCGAAGCCTTCAAGGCTCACGCAAGAAATCGACAAACAGTAACACAAACTCAATTACTTCGTCACACATACACACACACACACACACACACAGTAAGCGGCATAGGTGACACTGTGCAAGAAAGCGAGACACTAGATCTGGATCTGAATGGCCGATTTCGAAGAAAAAACTAGTCTCGGCCCGCTCAAAATAACAATGACCGAGACTTTCAGTAATTCCTTCGCGTGACGTCTAACCCTCTTACGTCATAATGTGACGTCTTCAAATGTTGTGACGTCTTCAAATGTTAAAGTTTCTACCACAGACATACATACATACATACGCACGCACGCACGCACAGACAGACAAAAGTTAGCATCGCATAGGCTACACTTACGTGAGCCAAAAAGGAGGTAGTCTTAAAATGGGGGTAAATTAACAAAGAAAGTCTGAGAAAACAGGGTCTTTAATTGGAGGGTCTCAAAAGGGGGGTTCCACTAATTTCAGTAAAAAAGGCAAATTCCAGAATCTGATGTCCATTTGCAGGCCCTTTTGCATGGATGTGTCCCGTGCAGTTACCACCACTCTCCCCACTAAGGAACGCACACAGTAAACAGAGCATGATCACAGTTTATAATTCCTGTGCCTATGCCTGATTTCAAGATAAAACAGGTTAATAAGGAGTAGCCCTGTAACTGGAAGAATAACAACTGGCATCAAAGGCCAGTACAAAATGACATGTACCAGTACCCTAAAATCTTAGTGTATGAAAGGACAACATGAAACAGTAAAGTTTCATGTGCCTGTTGATAATTCTTTTTCCCTAAAAAAAACCAGTGTTTGAAAGGACAAACTGAAATAATTTGTCATGTGCCTATTGATAATTTACCTTTTAAATTTCCCCTGCATGAAAGGAAAAAATGAAATACTGTTTCATGTGCTTATTGATCAGTTTTAATCTAAAAAAAACCAACCAGTGTATCAAAGAACAGGAGGAAATACAAATATGTACAGTGGAACCTCCCTTTTAACTTGAATTTAAGACCTCCACAAATCTGAGAAAATCAGGTCTAAAAAAAAGGAGGGAGTCTTAAAATGGGGGTACATTTACAGAGAATCTGAGAAAACAGTCTTAAAAGGGAGGGAGTCTTAAAATGGGGGTACATTTACAGAGGTTATGAACAGAGAATCTGAGAAAACAGTCTTAAAAGGGAGGGAGTCTTAAAATGGGGGTACATTTACAGAGGTTATGAACAGAGAATCTGAGAAAACAGAGTCTTAAAAAGGAGGGAGTCTTAAAATGGGGGTAAATTTACAGAGGTTATGAACAGAGAATCTGAGAAAACAGAGTCTTAAAAAGGAGGGAGTCTTAAAATGGGGGTAAATTTACAGAGGTTATGAACAGAAAATCTAAAAAAAAAAAAACCCAAGGTCTTAAAAGGGAGGGAGTTGGGGGGTCTTAAATTAACGGAGGGTTCCACTGTCCTGTTTATTTAGCCTGTGGAAAAGTCATGAACTACTGTAGTAGGCCAATGTGAATTGGGAACAGAGAGAGATGTCTGGAGACATTGCAAGGTCAACACATTGTACTGTGGCTAAAACCACCTGTATTTGATCCCATCAGGGGGTGTAGGTGAAGAACCAACAACAACAAAAGGGGGGGGGGGGAGTTCACAGACTGTGTAGGTTAGATAATGCCCACAGGGAGAAAGCAGCTAAATTTGTCAGGAGGATAACCTCACAGGACTGTATGACATTGCCCTAATTTAACTTACTTTGTAACCTGAATTTTTGTTTACAGACTTTGCTGCAGTGCATTGAAAGCCAAGGTAAAGTTTAACTAGGATGGCTATCCTACGACTGGTTTCTGTGGTAACCAAGTCATCACAGCTGAGTTGCTGTACACTGAGGGGCATTATCAACATCCGCCCTGCTTCATCCTCCACTTCTGAAATTGACAGGGTTTGTGATGCATGTTATTGTGATATGGAGTCCTAAAGCTGTGAAAAATGTTTGAAACACAAACGCATACATCCACAAACACACATATTAACATGCACATACACCAATTTTCAATTGAATTAATGTCCTGTATCAAATTTCTGAGTGGGGATGCAAATTGCAGTGCAGTTCCTTTTTAGTTATAATACATGACATATTTTCATAATAAAGTTTGTACGTATTGAAATATATTGTCCAAGTGTTAACATGTGTCAGCTGATGCACTGAAGCATACTGTGGTACAGGGGAACCCCCCCTTTTACGACCTTCATAAATCTGAAAAAATCGAGTGTAAAGGAGGGAGTCTTAAAATGGAGGTAAACTTACGGAGGCTTTGAACCAAAAATCTTAAAAAGCAAGGTCTTAAAAGGGAGGAAGTCTTAACTTGCGAGGGGGGGGGAGAATTCCAGTGTGTGTGTGTGTGTGTGTCCGCACGGGTACGTGAGTTTTCTCTTTCGTTCCCATTCACCCCCCCCCCCCCCCCCCCCCCTACACATTTTGTTCTACAGACCTCAAAACTGCCGCTTTTCAACTCTAACTTTTTCTTGCCTGTGTTATTGTTGGCTTCCCCTCGAGTAACTTCCCTTGCTTCTTTGTCATTTGTTGGTTTGTGCAGTGCAGTTGTTTTGTCAGTTATTCTCCTCTTTATCTGTTCTATCGTCTTTCTTCTTCTTTTTTGTGTGTGTATTTTTGTGTTTTTGTGCCTGAAGAAGACCCTTAGGTCAAAACGTCGCTGTTATTCGTTCCGTGTTCGTCATTTTAACGTGAGTACATTGCTTTTTGGTCTCTTTACTCTAATTATGGTTTTGTCTGCAGCCTCGCAGAGCTCGTTTGGTGTTGCAAGATGGACACTCATTCCCTGGTTATTCCTTTGGCTATGAGGGGTCGTCGGCTGGGGAGGTGGTTTTCAACACAGGTCTGGTTGGGTAGGTCACTTGTTCAATTTTGATATCTCTTCTTCCCCCGAAATCGGCGTATGCTGGCTGAATGGCGGGGTAAAAACGGTCATACACGTAAAAATCCACTTGTGCTAAAAACATGAGTGAACGTGGGAGTCTAAGCCCATGAACGAAGAAGAAGAAGATATCTCTTCTAATTTTTCTGTGCCGAAGGAGAAACAAACCCACCAGGTGAGATCAAAGTAGACTAGACTGGCGATACTTGGGTCTTTTGATCAGTCAACTTCTGCACCTGGAGTTGAGGTACCTGTTTATCTGTACATGTATTGAAGGCCGTTAGCAAATCTCCATCTGACTAGGTGAACGCTTGATGCCTCAAGTTAGATGTACAGTGTACAAGTTCAAAGGTTGATGACCTAGGGTGAAAGGTGAGTTCCTTTTCTTTCGGGGTCAATTTTGCGATGTAGTGGAATGTTGCAAGTTGCAACATGCGGGTTATAAATAATAAACATCATACAGTGCAACCCCACTTTTAAGACCTTCACAATTCTGAGAAAATCAGGTGTTAAAAAGGAGGGAGTCTTAAAATGGAGGTACATTTCCACAGGTTATCAACAGAAAATCTGAAAAAGCAAGGTCTTAAAATCCCTTAAATTAAGTCTTGAATTGGGGGGGGGGGGGGGTCTTGAAAGGGGGATTCCACTGTATTGTGAACACCAGCCGTATGTAGATTTTTGCAGTTATTTATGATTGTTTTTTTGTTGTATGTATTTATGCTGTCAATGCTACTCTGCTTATATTTAATGACACGATTTTGAGCACAAGGTATTTAGCTACACTTTTGTGAAGACCTTGGGTTTTGTTGTGCTTTTTAAAATTATTTTTATCTCAATGTCATGTGTTGTAAGGAGTACATGTGTGTACCCACACCAGTACAATTGACCATGGCTTTTTGGCTAACTGGCATACAGTAGACCACCCCCCCCCCCCCCCCCCCCCCCCCCTTTTCTTCTTTTACATCCACATACACGGGTAGGCACAAGAGGGATTTTACGTGTATGGACGTTTTTACCCTACCATTTGGAAAGTCATACTCCGATTCCGAGGGATGCATGCTAGGTGTCTTTGTGGTTCTATAACCCCTCAAAAACTGACATAGATTACAGGATGTTTTTCATGCGTTCTTGGTCTTGTGCTTGTATGTACACACGAAGCGGGACAAGGCGCTAGCAGGTCTGCACATAAGTTGACCTGGGAGATCGGAAAAATCTCCACCCTTAACACAACAGGCACGGCCAGGATTTGAACCCCGAACCTTCCACACAGAAGGCCCATGTCCTGACCACTAGGCTAAGTGCCTCTCTGAACCCCCATTTTAAGCCCACCCAAAATCTGAGAAAATCAGGCCTTTAAAAAGAGGAGTCTTAAAATGGAGGTAAATTTACAGTTGTTATAAACAGAAATTCTGAGAAATATAGGTCTCACCAAGGGGGAGTCTCAAATTAAGGGTCCTGAAATGAGGGGTTCCACTGTTTTAGATTCTTTGCATGAGTGGGTTTTTGCACACATGATCGTTTTATCCCCGCCATTGAGGCAGCCATATTCGGTTTTGGGAGGATGCATGCCGGGTCTGAAAAGACGGGTTACGTTGTATTAAATTCTTGTCCTTGTTCTTATGTGTTGTTGCAGATATCCGGAAGCACTGACAGACCCTAGCTACAGAGGCCAGATTCTGAATTTCACTTATCCCATCATAGGCAGCTATGGCGTGCCTGACACCACGGCCACCGATGAGTTTGGACTTCTGCGATATGTGGAGTCCGAGAGAATTCATGTTAGTACACTTACATCCTTGCAGACTCATTGGCCAGCTAGAAATTGAAATAATTCTGCCCCTTGATGCTGGCAGTATGAGCTTTTATTTTTGAGTACAACGGAATCCCCCTTTTAAGACCTCAAAAAAATGTAAGAAAATCGGGCCTTGAAAGTTTGGGGGCCCGGTAGTTCAGTTGGTAGAGCACTGGACTTGTGATCCTAGGATCACGGGTTCGAATCCGGGACGGACACGGGTCATCTTTATTAGCAAACTCAGAGACGGTATCCATGTTCCACCATCGTGTCAACAATGTGGCACGTAAAAGACCTCGGTCATTCTGCCATAAGTGCAGGTGGCTGATTACACCTAAACACGCAGACACCTGGGTAGCGCAACTCTGTTGCTGCTAGCTTTCCACTTGGAAGAAGCGACCAGAATTTCCCAGCGATAGGACAATAAAGACATGAGAATGAAATGTTTACAGGTAAAGGTTGGTTGTGGTTGCAGGTATCTGGGCTCATTGTCCAAGACTACTGCTCTCAGCCTAGCCACTGGAATTCTGTGAAGTCGTTGTCAGAGTGGCTGAAAGCGGATCAAGTTCCAGCACTGTATGGCATCGATACACGCATGATCACAAAGATGATCCGAGATCAGGGAACTGTGCTCGGCAAGATCGAGTTTGATGACCAGCCAATCCAGTTTGAGGATCCCAACTTGAGAAATTTGATGGCTGAGATTTCTACTCAGGTAAAGATAGTAAGCCTGGAATGTGAGCAGTTGGGTGTGGATCTGAATGACTGCCGGAGTATGTGTGTTGCATGTGTACTGTGTGTCTGCATTTATTTGTGTATGTATGTGCTGTTGCTGTGTGTGTGGGGGAGGGGTGTGTGCGTGTGCGCATGTGTGTGTATATGATTGTGTATGTGTGTGTGCGCTTGTGTGTGCGTGAGTGCTTGTGCAGTGTTCATGTTCTTTGTGGATGAGGGGTCAAGAGTCTGTGTGTGTGTGCACAGAAATATGTGCAGTATGAATTTTGCTGTAGTTTCAAGTATTATTTTATATCATATATTGATGTAATCTGTGCATGCTAAAAAGCATAACAGTGACACCCTGGTCATATTGTTCTTACCTTGTAACTTTTACCTGCAAACATGTGTTGATTGTCTGGTTCAGGAGGTTCAGTACTACGGCAAAGGCAACAAGCATCGTGTGGTGGTGGTGGACTGCGGCATCAAACACAACATCATACGAAGCCTGCTCAAGGTCAGTTGAACCCAGCTTGTTTCAAATCAAATCTGCATTGTAAGGACCCTCCGATGACAGGACATCTGTGAACATTTTGCAGGGTTTCAGGATTCAGTACAGTTCACGGAATTCAGAAAACAATACTTAACATAGACCACAACTGTAAAATGTCAAGGCAGACAGAAGCTGTGAAAAAATCTGTTAACTATGTGACGGTCAACATCTTTAAATCAAAACTCTAACACTAAAACGTTTTCTGCATAATGTAAATCTCAGCTCAGTTTTTCTTGCAACTACAGTGGAACCCCCCTTTTAGGACCCCCCAGTTTAAGACTCACTCCCTTTTAAGACCCTGTTTTTATAGATTTTCTGTTCATAACCTGTGGGTTATATTATTATTAATGTATGTCCATTGTGAGACTCTCTCCTTAGACTTGATTTTCTCATTTTTGTGTAAGTCTTTACTTGCTGAAACATAGTTTTGTGTGCACACATGCGCTTGATAATGAACCCAAGTTCATGGCGAAAGTCTCAGGGCTTGGAATCACCAATAAATATATGCAGGAAAAAGAAAAAAATAGGTAGTGCCGAACTGTATGGCACTGGCAGCCCACTTTCCCCAGTGAGAAAGCTGCCCGAATTACCATGAAGGTAACAACCTCACAGGACTATATAAAATCTTATCCTCATCCATATCCTTGTGTTCCTGTAATATCAGCACAACATTGAGGTGAAGCTGGTTCCGTGGGACTACAACTTCACGGAGGAAGCGTATGACGGACTCTTCGTCTCTAACGGTCCAGGTGATCCAACGCTGGCTCAGGTGACCATTGACCACATCAAAAAGGTGAGAATCCTCCCAAACTGCAGGTAGATGAACTGTTTTTGAAGGTGCTGCAGTGAAGTGCTCGCTCCCTTATGTAAGTCACTGACACTGGCTGGTTGAAATAAGTTGTGCAAATGTCTAAAATGCGGTGTCCTTTTAATTTTTAATGCATTTGTGATGGGAAAGCTTTTGAATTTAAAATCATCCAGATATTAAACTGAAGCAATGATGATGATGTCCGGTATGTTCTCAGCTGTCAAAGTGACACAGACTGCCAGCATTTCTTTTTCTTCAAGGATTTGGGATTTTGGTTTATTAAGAACAAAATTACCATGGCTAAGAAAAAACAAGAAAGGTTAAAGTTTTGGAAAGTTTCATTCTGAGGACAAAACAGAACACAAAATGTTTTGTTGTGTGTGAATTTATGTTCCAAAAATGTCATCTTTCATGATTCTTGATTTGGAACGTTAGCAGTCTATCTGTTTGGGATTTCATTATTATGGCTACTTTAATGTTTTGATAACAGGTGATGGAGACCCGGGATGAGCCTCTGTTTGGGATTTCATTATTATGGCTACTTTAATGTTTTGATAACAGGTGATGGAGACCCGGGAGGAGCCTCTGTTTGGGATTTCATTATTATGGCTACTTTAATGTTTTGATAACAGGTGATGGAGACCCGGGATGAGCCTCTGTTTGGGATTTCATTATTATGGCTACTTTAATGTTTTGATAACAGGTGATGGAGACCCGGGAGGAGCCTCTGTTTGGGATTTCATTATTATGGCTACTTTAATGTTTTGATAACAGGTGATGGAGACCCGGGATGAGCCTCTGTTTGGGATTTCATTATTATGGCTACTTTAATGTTTTGATAACAGGTGATGGAGACCCGGGATGAGCCTCTGTTTGGGATTTCATTATTATGGCTACTTTAATGTTTTGATAACAGGTGATGGAGACCCGGGAGGAGCCTCTGTTTGGGATTTCATTATTATGGCTACTTTAATGTTTTGATAACAGGTGATGGAAATCCGGAATGAGCCTCTGTTTGGGATTTCATTATTATGGCTACTTTAATGTTTTGATAACAGGTGATGGAGACCCGGGAGGAGCCTCTGTTTGGGATTTCATTATTATGGCTACTTTAATGTTTTGATAACAGGTGATGGAGACCCGGGATGAGCCTCTGTTTGGGATTTCATTATTATGGCTACTTTAATGTTTTGATAACAGGTGATGGAGACCCGGGATGAGCCTCTGTTTGGGATTTCATTATTATGGCTACTTTAATGTTTTGATAACAGGTGATGGAGACCCGGGAGGAGCCTCTGTTTGGGATTTCATTATTATGGCTACTTTAATGTTTTGATAACAGGTGATGGAGACCCGGGAGGAGCCTCTGTTTGGGATCTGCATGGGAAACCAGCTGACGGCTCTGGCTGCCGGAGCTAGGAGTTACAAGCTACCACTTGGCAACAGGTGCTCTCTTAGCTTCTTTGTTTTGTTGGGTTTTTTTTAATTTTTTTTGTGGTTTGGTTTGGTTTGTTTTATTTTGTTTTACCTTCTTGAATAGTGTAAGGTGACACTCTCATGCCTGGCACCGTGGCGAGAGATGCTTTAATTGTGGTGAGTGATGCTTTAATCGTGGCAAGAGATGCTTTTATGCATCACCGGAGCCCTGTCGTATGATGCACGAAAGCATCACCGGAGCCCTGTTGAATGATGCACGAAAGCATCACCGGAGCCCCGTCGCATGATGCATGAAAGCATCACCGGAGCCCTGTCGCATGATGCACATATGCATCACCGGAGCCCTGTCGTATGATGCACGAAAGCATCACCGGAGCCCTGTCGCATGATGCACGAAAGCATCACCGGAGCCCTGTCGCATGATGCACGAAAGCATCACCGGAGCCCTGTCGCATGATGCATGAAAGCATCACCGGAACCCTGTCGCATGATGCATGAAAGCATCACCGGAGCCCTGTCGCATGATGCACGAAAGCATCACCGGAAGCTGGCTGCTTGATGTTTTGTTTAATTTGCTTTATTTTGTTTTACCTTTTTGAATGATGTAAGATGACACTCATGCCTGGTACTCTTTAAACTTAAAGATATGCACACAACTTCCTCGGGATCAGAACTCTTGTTATTTGTTAGCTAAATGCAAGTCTTTGCTGATACAAACAACAGGAGCTGAATGAACACTGTTCTGGGTATCATCCAGTCCTTGTGTCTCTGCAGGAATGCCTGTGAGGTGTAGCGTATAAGATGTTTACTGTTTCATTATTTTAAAAGTTGCTGTGTACAGTAGAACCCCTCCCCCCCTTCCTTTTGTCTTCTTCTGCGTTCCCAGCTAGGGACCCCCCTCTGTTTTTAAGATTTTCTGTTCATTACCTCTGCAAATTTACCGACATTTTAAGACTTCCTCCTTTTTCAGACCTGAATTTCTCCGATTTTTGCAGGTTGTTCCATTGTATTAATCAGACTTATGTCCCTGACATAGAGGCCACAATCAGCCAGTGTTGAACACAGAGAATGGGCAGGCCTTCATCACATCTCAAAACCACGGCTTTGCCATTGACAACACGTCCCTGCCGCCAGACTGGAAAGTTCTCTTCGTCAACGCTAACGACAAGACAAATGAGGCAGGTTTTGTGTAACGAGTTCCATGTAACGTTGAAGTTCAATGTTTTCCTGTGCAACTGAGCTGACATCACGTGTTTGCTTTAACAAGTATGCCAACTTTTGATAAACTGCACATACTGCGATATACTTTGATGTGTGTCTCGGGCAGGAACAAACAAGAAAAAGAAATACTTATGTAATATGCTCACCTTCTGCATATGTAATATGAAGTTAAAAAACAAATGATTACTGTACTCACTGATACAAAGACGACACAAGACGATAACGAATTTTCGCTTCTGGAAGCTTCATCAGGAAAAACAAGACCACAAAAGACAACAACAAGTCGCGTAAGGCGAAAATACAACATTTAGTCAAGCTGTCGATGTCGAACTCACAGAATGAAACTGAACGCACTGCAATTTTTCAGCAAGAGCGTATACTCGTAGCATCGTCAGTCCACCGCTCGTGGCAAAGGCAGTGAAATTGACAAGAAGAGCGGGGTAGTAGTTTGGATCGTTTTATAAAAAAAATGTTTTATACAATTTTCAGATTTTTCATGACAAAAGTCATTAATTAATTTTTAAGCCACCAAGCTGAAATGCAATACCGAAGTCCGGCCTTCGTCAAAGATTGCTTGGCCAAAATTTCAATCAATTTGATTGAAAAATGAGGGTGTGACAGTGCCTCCTCCACTTTTACAAAAAGCCTGATATGACGTCATCAAAGACATTTATCGAAAAAATAAAAAAAATTTTCCGGGGATATCATTCCCAGGAACTCTCATGTAAAATTTCATAAAGATCGGTCCAGTAGTTTAGTCTGAATCGCTCTACACGCACAGACACACGCACACACACACATACATCACGACCCTCGTCTCGATTCCCCCTCTATGTTAAAACATTTAGTCAAAACAAAACTTGACTAATTGTAAAAAGCAGACGCAACACGAAACAAACAAGGTTTGAAAGAAAATGGAGGGGAAACACGCAAAAAAGGGAAGGAACTCTAGGAACGGAATTCATTTCCGTTCCTAGAATTCCTTCCCCTCCATTTTCTTTCAAACCTTGTTCATTCCGTGTTGCGTCTGCATTTTTTGTCTTTTGTGTTCTTGTTTTTCCTGATGAAGCTTCCAGAAGCGAAAATTTGTTATTGTCTTGTGTTGTCTTTGTATCGGTGAGTACAGTAATCCTTTGTTTTTTTAACTTTGTTCATCTTACCACAGTCACTTCGTTGTTTAGATTTATGTAATATGAATCAGAAACGAATTACCTGCTGCTCTGGCACAATAGACATTGAAGAACGTGACAATTTTATACCTTTAACCCGAACTCGTATTCCTACTGTGACCTGTGATGTCGAGAGATCATCAAACACCAGAACTGTGCAAAGTTTCATAGCTCAAGCTTGAAAAAAATCCAAGATAAACTGAACGCTAATTTTTATTTTTTCATAGTCAGATGGTTGTTTGTCCACATGCCAGTCCATAACAGACGGACACTGCTCATTACTAGGACTCACTGATTACTCGGGTGAGTTAATAATAGTAACACATTATGTGTAAAACAATACAATGATGTCTGTTTTTCAGGGCATCATGCACACCAAAAAGCCGATCTTCACAGCTCAGTTTCACCCGGAGGCTTGGGGAGGGCCCACCGATACACAGGTGAGTTTTTTTTATCTTGGCCATTAGCTTGAAACTCTGGAACATTTCGCCAGTGGGGTTGAACGTGTACATGGTTATAAGTCATTCTTATTGCTTTTGTCAAAGCAGACAGACATTGACAGAATTGGAATGGTGTTGTTGCAGTTCCTGTTTGAATACTTCCGTGAGTTGATGGAAAAGAAGGGGTCCACCCTCAGCCATGTCATATCATCTCACCCTGTGGATCGACCAGCAGAACATGCTGATGTAAGTATCATGTGTAACTGAGTACAAGAAGCACAACAATCACCTTTGGAGGCAAAGCCAGGCAAACAGTTGTGTTTCTATAACCCACTGAACTCTGACATGGATTACAGTATCTTTTCCGTGCGTACTTGCTCTTGTGCTTGCGTGTACACACGAAGGACAATAACGTAATAGCAGGTCTGCACATAGTTGACCTTGGAGATCAGAAAAATCTGCACCCTTAGCCCACCAGGCCTTGCCGGGATTCCAACATTCAACCTTCCGCGTGGGAGACCAGCGTCTCATCCACTAGACAATTGTGCCCATCTGAAATAAACATACTTGCCTTGCCTTGCGTTGTCATACAAGTACTGTTTTCTGCTGTCAACAGGTGTCCAAAGTGCTGGTGCTGGGCAGTGGAGGACTGTCCATCGGTCAGGCCGGGGAGTTTGACTACAGTGGCTCCCAGGCCATCAAGGCACTCAAGGTAATGACGCCATGTACTTCTACTTTACTTACTGCTTACTTCTTCTTCTTCTTCTTCGTTCATGGGCTTAGACTCCCACGTTTGCTCATGTTTTTAGCACGAGTGGATTTTTACGTGTATGACCTTTGTTACCCCGCCATTCAGGCAGCATACGCCGATTTCGGGGGAGGCATGCTGGGTATTTTTGTCTTTCTATAACCCACCGAACTCTGACATGGATTACAGGATCTTTTCCGTGCGCACTTGGTCTTGTGCTTGCGTGTACACACGAAGGGGGTTAAGTCATTAGCAGGTTTACACATAAGTTGACCTGGGAGATCGAAAAAAATCTCCACTCTTAACCCACCAGGCGGCAGCGACCGATATTCGAACTCACGACCTCCTGATTAGGAGGCCGACGTCTTACCACTGCGCCCGTCCACTGCTTACTGGTCCTGTAACCCGCCAAGGTTTGTAGGGGCACTGCACTGAGGAGCACTGCACCAGCTGTGTCCACCTTTGCCGGTTGTGGGCAATCTTCTGGATTGTTGCAAAACTTTTCCCAGTCCACTCTGTGATGTTGTACTTGTCTGTCCTGTCCATCTTTTCTTCTGTCTTCCCCGTCTTCTCTCCCTGCACACCATGCCCTGGAGGATGGTCTGTTCCTGTAACATGGGCATACAGCAGCCCCTCTCATGAACGGACACCCTTGGGCCATAGCAAAACTGTCCGTACATTGCAGGTGTCCGGTCACGGGAGGGGTGACCACACCACCCCCTCCTCCATACACTCACACAGAGACACACAAACAACAGGATTGAGTCTATGCTAACCACTTCTTGTGGCTACTAAACAATAACAACAAACTCCTAATATTTCTTTAAACGTTCTGTAAAAAATTATTTGTATGAATGGTGTTGAAAAGAAGAGATAAAATAAATCCTCAAGGCAGTGAACGCACTCACCATGCACTGACATACGAAAGCAGCCACACAAACACAGCACAGAGGCACGTGTGCAGATGCTTTGCGAGAATAAGCTTGAAACCCAGTTTGAATAAAAAGCAGCAGATAGAGCTGCATGTCATAATCATGTAATTTATTTTCTTCTTGTCTGGCTTTATTGACTGCATGCCGATCATGTGGCAGTGACTTTTCACTCTTCAGTCGGAAATACACTGTACACAACACCGCTCTCACTCTCCCTCACTGCCTACCCTAAGCCGTGACAACTGATGCTTGGAAATTGTGTGGAAGAGTACACCTCTCTATTTCTCTCCAATGCTCTTCCTGCTGACAGTGACACCAGACACCCCACTGAGTTTAGCCTCTCTCTCTCTCTCTCCCTTCCCCCAGCCATGTACTGTTTGGGGCTGTGGCCAGAGAGGTGTCAGCTAATTGAGGCCAGCTGCACTGTTCACTCAGAGCAAAACCAGGGTGACTGTGTCTAACTTTTGACAAAGCAAGACAACTGAAGGGTTCACAGATTAGGCAACCGACTCACTGGTCAAGGCTGAGGGGAAACAAGAGTATTTTGTCAATGAAAGAGATTACACACAGACACGTGATGCTGAGAACTGTGGCCGAATTTTCACTCTCTTTCGCTCAGGACCTTCATCGACTGTGGCTTCTGTTGTTTACGTCCAACAGACAAGAATAAAGAGCCGGGAACAGACTACTTCCAATTCAGTAGGGGGGCGACTATCCTCAACCCGACAGGTCCCCAGGTGGCGGATAGAGGAATGGCCCCCAGATATGGGGGCCAGCTGCGAATATAGAATAAGCAGTCCCAGACCAACTAGCGGTGTCTCTACCAGGACGGGGTGGGTTGGCAGATGACCACCCTATAAATGCCCTACATGTCCGATGACGGTTACACCATGCGGGTAAGAGCCGCATTAAAAGCTCTAGCCCCGGGGTGGGACCCCCGGTAAGAAATCCCCCATGTGTTCCCAGGGTTAGGTTTTTGAGCCAGGAACTGAGGGCGGGGTAACCTCGAAAGAAACATAAGGGCTGAAGTCGGAGGATCTGGGCCAACAGGCGCACCTTAACCAACCACAGATCCACGTAAAAACAGCAAACGACAAGAAGAAGAATAAAGAGCATAGTGCATTTTCATGTTGGCATCTTCGCATGTACTCCACTCCTGACCAAAACTATCCCCCTACTGATGGGTACACGTGCACTCAAGTTATCAGTGACTGTCATCACGCCTTTGCGGCTGTGACCTTTGTACCAAGAGCCAGACTGTTCTGTTATCGATTTTGTTGTGGTGAAAATTCGACGATGGTCTGTCCGTACATTGCAGGTATGACCTGCTGTTGGGACCGAAAATTAGTGTCCGCGTCCACGTTTTGCAGGAGGCCGTTTAAGGGGGGGGCAAATATAGAAGGAAAACACTCTGTGCCGAGCAAATGTGTCCGTACATGTCAGGTGGCCGCTCACGCCGGGGGCCGTACATTGCAGGGACTGCTGTACCATCTACAACTTGCTGCAAAAGTGGCAGAGAGTGAGAGTGTCTGTCTCTCTGTTTGTCTGTGTTTTGATTGTGTATTTTTCTGTGTGTCATAGGAACTGGAGCAGTAAACATTCTCACACATTGATCGCCTGCACTCTTGTGTCTTTATTTATCTGATCATTGTTTCTGTGCGTCACAAAGATATGCACATATTCACATCACTCTGGTTGTGCTTGTAAGCTTGTCTCTCATTCTTTGGTTCTCTGTGATTTTATTTGCCCTGTTAAAATGTTTGCATGATGACAATGATACATATGGTTAGACCTTGTTTTCAGGAAGAAAACATCCAGGTCGTGTTGATGAACCCCAACATAGCATCCGTCCAGACCAATGCACAAGGAGAAAAACAGGCGGATGTCGTGTACTTCCTGCCCATCAACGCCGAGTTTGTCAAGAACGTCATAGAGAAGGAAAAACCTGACGGCATCCTGCTCTCCATGGGAGGCCAGACAGCGCTCAACTGTGGTAAGAACTTGTGTGTGTTAATTTGAAGTACAAGTGTTTTCATTTTTATTTTCATAACTTTATTGTCTCATCGCTGGGAAATTCGGGTCTCTTCCTCCCACTGGAAAGCTTGCAGCAACAGTTGCGCTGTTAAAGTATAATCAGCCACCTGCACTTGTGGCAGAATGACAGGGCTTTTATGTGCCACAGTGGTGACACGGGGGTGGAACATGGATTCGAACCCGTAACCCTAGGATCAAAAGTCCAGTGCTCTACCAACAGAGCTACAGCCTCCCCCCCCCCCCCTCCCTGGAATGTTGTTGCTGCTGTGTTTGTGCCCATAAAGACTTTTCTGCTTTTGTTCCTATGACACTGCTGAGCTTGTTTCGATTTGATTTGAACATCCTATCTGTGTGACAGGTCTGGAGCTGTATAAGAGTGGGGTGCTACAAGAGCACAATGTGCGAGTTCTGGGAACGCCCATCAGCAGTGTGGAGGCCACGGAGGACCGACAGATCTTTGCCGATCGTTTGAAAGAGATTGACGAGAAACTGGCTGACAGCATGGCCGTGGTATCCACCCCTCAAGCCCTGGACGCAGCAGAAGAGATAGGCTACCCTGTCATGGTGCGAGCAGCGTTTGCGCTGGGTGGCTTGGGGTCCGGTGTGGCCAACAACCGTCTGGAGCTGACGTCCATTGCTAACAGGGTATGTGGGTGGAGTCCATTTTTGAGGTCAGCTAATCTCTGTGCCTTTTTAAATTATTTTAATTTTTTTTTGGAATAGAAGTTATTCGCTTTTGTACCAGTTGTCTGTTGCGAACTTCCTAATTTGTTGGAATTGTTCATGTGAACGGGTGTACGAGGGCTGTTCTGGAAGTCCTTAGAATCTCATATTAGCGCACAGCTCACCGTTAATTTGACCACGTCACTTTCTCGAAGGATCCTTCCTGAGCTGCGACACACGTTAACATTCTGTAGAAATACCTTTCAAAAGTGACGGCGCGAGTGTTTTTGCCGATACCCTAAATTACCCTCGTTTACTCTCGGACAGCAACATCAGGGCTCTGGTAACGGTTTCCTCTGAGCTTTTTCTTTAAATGTAAAAACACAAAAACGTCGAACGGGGCAAATTCAGGAAAATAGAGTGAACGAAACATCAGGCAGACATCCTAATTTGTTAGAAATTCGATTGATTTGGAAGCTGTGTAAAACAGGACATTTCAATTGAGTAGCATCAACCCTCAAGTACCTGTGTTTGGCGCCAAGCTTTAAACACCACGAGCAGGCAATGATGCATGTACTGCTGTAAGGTAACCGTACGCTGCTCCCCGTTTAGAACTGTGGCGAATTGGCCCGGGGTCAGATTGATAGACCCAAGTCCCCATCACCTGTGACAACCTTCATAAAACCCTAACACTCTCTGTAGTGACAATTGGAGAATATCTGTATGCACATTTCGAGACATACCCCCTTTTGTACACCAAAAAGATCACGGGCACCCACTGCCTGCAACGCTTGTGTACCCGTAAAGGCTTGTGCCAGATCACATCGTTGGGTGCCGATTCAATTATCAATGTGTCCTTTACCTCCATGTGTGTGATTCGTGCATCATCTCTCTAACTTTTCAACGGCAGCAACATTTGTTGCAGTAACAGCATTCAACTTTTGGTCTAGGCGGGTATCATCTCTGAAGACGTGTCTATCCGATTTAAATTCATTGTACCAGTTGTAAGTACTCGTTTTGGAAGGAGCGTTCTTCCCCCAAAATTCCCACAATATGCAGTAGGTGTGAGAAACATAACACTCCTTTCAGAGATGTTAATAGATCATTGTTGTAAACTCCCCTTTTTTGAGCTCCATGACAGGCAAATAAACATGGACGGGTATTGTTCTTTAAGAGCCGTTTTTTTGGCAGAGGAAACTTTGAGACACATAAAAATTTTTGTCATCGCTAATGAAAGGTTGCCGTTTGCATACGTCATTGTAAATATCATGAGGCATTGCTTGGAGTCTAAGGACTTCCAGAACACTCTACGTATTGGTGTGACTGACAGGTGTTTGCAGCGAGTGAGCAGTCTTCCTTATTTGTTGAATGACAGGCGTTTGCAGTAACAAGCCAGATTCTGGTGGAGAAGTCACTGCTGGGGTGGAAGGAGGTGGAGTACGAGGTGGTGAGGGACGCCTACAACAACTGTATCACCGTCTGCAACATGGAGAACCTCGACCCTCTTGGCATCCACACAGGTCAGTCAATTGGAGTAGAAACCCCCCTTTAAGACCTCGAAAAATCTGAGAAAATCAGGTCTTAAAAAGGGTTGAGTTTTAAATTGGCTTAAAATGGAGGCGGGGGATCTTTATTAAAAGGAATTAAAAAACAAGGTATGTTTTTGGTTTTTGTGGGTTTTTTTTTAACATCAGCAGTCTATCTGTTTTTTGTATTTTTTTGTTGTAATTAAGAGTAGGTTCCACTGTAGGTATTATTTGACACAGAGTGATTTGACTGACTGTTTCAGGAGATTCAATTGTGGTGGCGCCCAGTCAAACCTTGTCCAACGAGGAGTACCACATGCTGAGAGAGACTGCCCTCAAGGTATCTGCTTAAAACATGTGTCAGGTCACTCTCCACTTCAGAGAGTATAACTCTGTCCATTTTAGTGTGAAGTTTTGTCAGCTTGATTGTCTTCAGAGAGTGTACTTTAGTAAACTTCTTTTGAATTTTTTTCTCAGCTGGATTGTTGGCTCACGTAAGTGTAGCCTATGCGATGCTAACTTTTGTCTGTCTGTTCGTGTGTGCGTGCGTGCGTATGTATGTATGTCTGTGGTAGAAACTTTAACATTTAACTGAACACCGAAATACTAATTTTACCTGGTTATTATTCAAGCAACAGCTTCAAAGTATTGAAGCAATGATCAACATTTCGTCGGCACGTATGTAGTTAAAGTGTGTATCCAAAGAAAACGGGTGGTGGGGGGTTTTGGGGGGATAAAAACAGCTGACTGGTTTGTGTCGTGTGTGGTATGTAGACCAGGTCAGGGGTCAAGATTAGGTCAGATCGCGTGAAGGATTGTGGTATAGATACAGTTATCACCGAGCTGCAGTTCGCCGATTCGGAGAAGACGATTTCCCATTGTTCGGTTTCGTAGCTACAGAAAAATTGATAAAGAAGATACCAAAGGAGATTTCCTACAAGTTAATCTGCACAGCGTGTTTCCAGTGTCTGGGCGAGGAAGCGCTGTCGAAAGCGCAGTGTCGATCTGGCCAACTGGCAGTCGTGTCCCTGTAAGTAGGCTACAGACAGACAGATCTAGATCTAGTGTCTCGCACTCTTGCACCGTGTCACCTATGCTTACTGTGTGTGTGTATGTGTGACGGAGTGATTGAGTTTGTGTTACTGTTTGTCGATTTCTTACGTGAGCCTTGAAGGCTTCGCCTCTTGTTTTCATTATGTATTTCAGAGAGTTCAACTCTGTCCAATTTCTTGTGAATTTTTGTCAGATTGTTAATTTTCATGGTGCATTTTACTGTCCCATTTCTTGTGAAGTTTTCTCAGTGTATAACCATTGCCTTGATGACTGTGTGAAGGTGGTGCGTCACTTTGGCATTGTGGGCGAGTGCAATATCCAGTACGCCCTTCACCCACAGTCTCTGGACTACTGCATCATCGAGATCAACGCTCGCCTCTCGCGCAGCTCTGCTCTCGCCTCCAAAGCTACCGGGTCAGTTGGACATCTCTTAGATTGTCACTTCAAATGACTGACTATTTGGATTTAACGTCCCCTTAGACCAGTTGGCCTATATTGGGACAGGTATTGGTAATACGCTGAAGATATGGTGTGATACTTTGACTCGAACAAGCCCGCTGTGGCTGTCTTCTTCGACACACCAGCATTTGGTTTGTCTCGTCAAAGTATCGAAATACGATCATGATAATCAGAGACGAGAGATGATGCATGCGTGTCTTCGTGCTTTCCAAGCCCTGAGACTTTCGCTGTGAACTTGGGATCTTTTTCGTGCGCATGTGTGCACACGGGGGTGTTCGGACACTGAAGAGAGTCTGCACAAAGTTGACTCCGAGAAATAAATCTCTTGCCGAACGTGGGAATCGAACCCACCCTGACAGCGTGAGCGACCAACTGGCTACAAAGCCAGCGCGCTACCAACTGAGCTACGTCCTCTCCCACTTCAAATGAACAGTTGTGATGTTATACTGATGCACTGAGAAAATAAGTTCATTGTACAGTGGAACCTGTCTATAACCACCACCCAAGGGAGTAAAAAAAAAGTAAATTTCAAGGGGCTTATTGTCCATCAGGTCTTAATTGCCTATATTGGACATGAATTGGTTTATACGATTTGAGTTTTACGCCCTCACGGCTTTTTGATGTTTGCGTGTTTAGGTGGTATCAGCCATCTGCACTTATGGTAGAATGACTAAGATCTTTAACGTGCCATTGTGGTGACACGGGGGTGGGAGATGGATACTGTCTCTGGGTCTGCACATAAAGTTGACCCGTGTCCGTCCTGGCCCGGATTCGAACCAGCGACCTCTCGATCACAAGTCCAGTGCTCTACCCCCTGAGCTACCCGGGCCCCCAAGGGACCGACTGAAAGTGGTCTTTACAGACAGGTGGTCGTTATGGAAAGGTCAATTGTAAAGGAAAGAACCTTGTCGGTTTTTGTTTTTTTGGGGGGGCGGGGGGTCATAATGGGTTGGCAGTTATTACCCAGAGATGTTTGCAAGGGCAGGTTCGACAGTATTGATGCATCAGGAGTGAATAGTAACTTAATTTTTCCCTGGGAATGAACAGGTTTGGAGCATTGTTATACAGTTTGCTGAAATTATAGTATTTAGTCTAAAGCGTGGAGAAGGAATGTTGCTTTCCATTTTCCTAAAGAGAACAGCAGATCCACTTGGGGTGTATTTTTCCAAAGAGAATTTAACAATAATTCCAGGCAGACCATGGCAACAGCAAGTTAATATAGATGTATTAATTTCAAGGTTGTTCACTATAACCAAAATATCACTGAAGCCAATAGACGATGTTAGGAAATAACTCTGTCAGGTTTGTATGGGTTGTGAAAGAGTGAATACCCTTGCTTTTAGTGAGACAAACAATCCACACGCGCTCCTTGTCCATGTGTTTCTGACACACCCCTCGCTTGTGATTGGCTCGTGAAATGATTGTCCTGAGAAAAACAAGGGTATTCACTCTTTCACAAGCAATACAAACCCAACAGAGTTATTTTCGGAATTCATCTACTCCACAAGAATTTGATTCCTCCAGAGTTTTCTTTAATGTCTGTGAATATTTTCAGCTATCCCTTGGCTTTCATCGCTGCCAAGCTTGCCCTGGGCTTTGCACTGCCAGAACTGCAGAACTCCACCACTCAGATCACAACGGCTTGCTTCGAGCCCAGCCTGGACTACATCGTCACCAAGATTCCCAGGTGGGACCTCGACCGATTCTTCAACACGTCCAAAGATATCGGCAGTGCCATGAAAAGTGTGGGAGAGGTCAGTGTGTGCATCGTTAGATTTTGTGGGAAAACGTACGGAGATGCACTGCCGATAAGGTAGACTACTCCCCTAATGCTATACTGATGGAAATCTGGAGTTAGCGACCTTGTTTACTAACTGGAAACAAGGGACACTTCTCAGTCTAGCACTTGTAAGTAAGGTAACTCCTATTTGTTAAATTGAGGTGATGTTTTCGGAAAAAAATATGCAGTTGCACCTGTAAATTGAGGCATTGTTCATGAGAGGATAATTTCCACTGAAACCCCACCTACTGTTGTCCACCAGTCTAAAGAATCCCCATCTCTAAAGACAATTGCAATGAAGGAACAATATGCCTGGTCCCTGTGCATATCCTTTCATAGCAAGCACTGTAACCCATTTTTGATAGAGCTGATAAGGAAAATACATCGTCCTCAGATGTTCCCATCAACAGAATTTCTCAGATTCAGATGGAAAGTTTTCTGGACCTGAAAGTTGAATATTGATGCAGAGGATTGGGGTAATAACATTATAAACTGGTTGTGAATGAATAAGTCCAACAAGAACTTTGGAAGACATTCAGCACTCTGAGCATGGATTAACCCTGGATACATGCGCTCTAAAAATATTAGGTATTCCTTGTTTGTTGCTGCGGAAATATTAATAAAGACCTAACCTGTTTACTGCTGTGTCCTCTTTATGTTTAAATGTTTTATTGTGTGTGCATTGTATGTCCTCCGAGAAAGTTCAGAACTTGAAAAAGGTGAATGTTGCAGGTGATGGCAATAGGGCGTACGTTTGAGGAGAGCCTGCAGAAAGCCCTCCGCATGACGCACCCCTCTGTGGCCGGCTTCACCCCCACCCTCCCTGCCGGCAAGGAGTACCCCGAGGACTTTGACATCAACAACAACCTGCGTCTGCCCAATAACACTCGCATCCACACCATTGCCAAGGTGTGTGTTGTTTCTTCTTTGTCTGGGGTTCATGGGCTGAAACTGCTATGTACCTGTGTTTTTTTCACAAGTGGGATTTACTGTTTTTACCATGCCATTTAGACGACCATACCTGATTTGGGAGGATGCATGCTTGATAATTTCGTGTGTCTATAACCCACTGAACTCCGACATGCATTACAGGATCTTTTCTGTGTGTACTTGCATGGTCTTGCGCATGCACACGAAGGGGGATAAGACACTTGCAGGTGTGCGCATAAGTTGACCTGTGAGATGAGAAAAATCTCCACCCTTAACCCACCAGGCGCGGATGGGATTTGAACGCTCAACTTTCCGCATAGGAGGCTGGCGTCTTATCCACTAGGTCATTTCGCCTGTCTGTCTGTCTGTCTGTCTGTCTGTCTGTCTGTCTGTGTGTTTTAGTGAAAGTAAACGAGCACTGCCAGCCCACGAAGACTTCACACATTTTCAGAAGAATATATACTCTTCTGCAGTGGACCTGGTCGTAGTAAACAATGCTTTTCTTTCCCTCTATTATTTTTCTGAAAAATGATGGGGATGCTATGCTTTGCTTCATGACAGGCCTTCAACGCTGGTTACACAGTGGAGGACGTGTGGCAGCTGACCCAGATTGACCGCTGGTTTCTGCACAAGCTGCAGGGCATCGTCAACATCGAACAGCACCTCAAGCAGCTTGGCAGGTACACCTTCCTCACTGTCATGTCACAGTGTCATATTTGCAAGCACATTGTCATGTAACACACACTTTGTCATATACATGTAACACTGTCCACAAGTGGATGAAATACTACAAGTTCACATCACTGTTCATTGGCATATTGGCAAGCACACTGTTATGGTTGCTATGGAAAGGTGAATTATACAGAAAAAAAACCTCGTCTGGGATCCTTGGAAGTGGTAATTGTACGCAGGTGGTGGCTTTCAAGAGGTGGTCAAAAGGGTAGGTTTGACAGTACGTTGAATTAGAGTTCATTGCTACAACCCCCTCCCCCACCTTCAAATAGTACATTTCTGCTGATCTAACAACATTTGTTTTATAAAGTATAAAAAGTTATTGTGCTGATCTACCGTATGACCAGAGAATATATACTTAGGTGTTGTGGGTGTTGCAGACCCAACGTGAAGAAGGAGACGGTACAGCTGGTGAAGGAGATGGGGTTCTCCGACCAGCAGGTGGCATCAGTGCTGGGCATGGCTGTGTCAGACATGAGGGGTCTCAGGCAGGGCTTGGGTATCACGCCTTGGGTCAAACAGGTACACACACTGTGTCTTCTTTTGGTTGGTTGGTTGATTGATTGGTTGGTTGGTTGGTTGGTTGATTGACTGTCAGACATGAGGGGTCTCAGGTAGGAATTAGGCATCACACCTTGCGTCAGCAGTTGAGGTGAACAATGACTTTCTCGATCTGTGTTGAATGTCAAATTTTGGCCAACCTCAACTTTGGTTTAAACTGTTTTATTCATTTGTGCATTATTTACAAAAAACGGCATATTGAGTAAACAACAACAAGCATAATGCTTATATTGGTGTTTACAGTTACCTCAACTTTCTGCATAGGTTGGCGTCGTATCCACTAGGCCACTTAAGTTTGTCTGTGTATTCTGTGCTCAATTTGATCTGCTATTTTCAGATTGACACGATGGCTGCAGAGTACCCAGCGAGGACCAATTACCTCTACTGCACATATAATGGCATGGTCAGTGCGACAGGCTTCATTTCTTTCGTTTCCATTGTAAAAATAGTCTTGATTAATATGAGTCAGTGAGTAAATCTTCTCCAGCATTAGGTTTAATAAACTTGTCAGATATGTTACTGCCTTCAAATTATCTGTCAGTGGTATTCTTCTGCTTTGTTTATGGGCTGAAACTCCCACGTTCACTCATGATTTTGTACGTGTATGGCCGTTTTGACCCTGCCATTCAGGCAGCATACACCGATTTTGGGGGAGGCATGCTGGGTATTTTTATGTTTCTATAACCAACCCAACTCTGACATAGATTGCAGGATTTTTTCCGTGCGCACTTGGTCTTGTTCTTGCATGTACACATCAAGGGGGATTAGGCAATAACAGGTCTTCACATAAGTTGACCTAGGAAATGAGAAAAATCTCCATCCTTAACCCACCGCAATTCGAACCTGTGACCTTTCGCATAGGAGGCCGATGTCTTATCCTCTCGGCAAATGCGCCTGTCAGTGGTATTCGATTTTCAAGATATGTGAAGTGATTGAAATGAACAAACGGTTAATATTCAAGGGATAAATGCTGGTCATATATTGTCATCATTGAAGTTATAACAAGTTAAAAGTTGTTAAAACATTTTTGTCATGTAGGTGGTCATTATGCAGAGGTAAATCATATAGGAAAAGAGGGGCTCAGTGGCATGGTGGTAAGACGTCGGCCTCCTAATCGGGAGGTCGTGAGTTTGAATCCTGGTCGCTGCCGCCTGGTGGGTTAAGAGTGGAGATTTTTCCGATCTCCCAGGTCAACTTATGTGCAGACCTGCTAGTCATTTAACCCCCTTCGTGTGTACACGCAAGCACAAGACCAAGTGCGCACGGAAAAAATCCTGTAATCCATGTCAGAGTTCGGTGGGTTATAGAAACACGAAAATACCTAGTATGCCTCCCCCGAAATCAGCGTATGCTGCCTGAATGGCAGGGGGTAAAAACAGTCATACACGTAAAAATCCACTCGTGCTAAAAACATGAGTGAACATGGGAGTCTAAGCCCATAAACGAAGAAGAAGAAGAAGAAATATAGGAAAGAATCTTGTGTTTCTTTGGGGTAGTCGTAATACCAAATGGGCAGGTGGTCACTGGGGGAGGTTCGACTGTATTACTGTTTCCTATTTTTCAGGAGCATGATGTGACGTTTGAGAACCCTGGAGTGCTGGTGATGGGTTGTGGCCCTTACCACATCGGTAGCAGCGTAGAGTTTGACTGGTGTGCCGTCTCCTGCATCCGCACTCTGCGCAATATGGGCAAGAAGACTGTAAGTTGTACCGTTTGAAGATGTCACAAAGAGACTGTAAGTTGTACCATTTGAAGATTTCAGTGCTCTTGTATGCCGTACAAGAATAAGTACCAAAGAATGTATCTCCGTGTTAGTTCTTCTTCTTCATATTCTTTCTTTGTTCTTGTGTGTGTGTGTGTTGTGTTGTGTTGTGTGTGCATATGTGCCTGTGCATCTACAGTCGTGTGGGTGTGGGTAGTAGTTGTGTGTGTTTGGGTGTATGTCATGGGGGTTGTCTTACGTACCTTGCCGTTTTAGTTTTTGGTATTTTTGTGCATATTTGTGTCTAATTGTATTTGTACTGACTGCATGTGATGTCATGTTGCTGCAGGTGGTGATCAACCACAACCCCGAGACAGTGAGCACAGACTTTGACGAGTGTGACCGCCTCTACTTTGAGGAGCTGTCCCTGGAGAGAGTGCTGGACATTCAGCAGATTGAGGTCAGTAAGCCCAGCAAAATGTTTAGAAAGTACAGTGGAACACGCCCGCCCCTTTTAAGATCAGCTCTTGAAATGAGGCAGTCTTAAAATTGGGGTAAATTTACAGAGCACATGAACAGAAAGTTTGAGAAAATGGGGCCTTGAAAGGGAGGGAGTCTTAGATTGGGGGGTCTTAAAAAGGGGTTCCACTGTTCTGCGAATTATCTTTGAATTGTTGTAGCTTCCAAACTGGAAATTTTGTTTGCGTCATCCAGGGTAAGATAAGTCACAGTATCAGTTATCATCGATTTTAGTCTGTTGTGTATCTCGTTTTTTTGTTGGGTCAGAGTTCTTATGAATGTTTTGTTTCGTCCAAAATTAAATGTTCCATAAACTCCTTTCTTGGTTTTTTGGTTACAAACTGGTTAAACGGTTTCATCTAAACCGCGGGTGTGATGAAGATGTTTAGATGTGGATAGGTTGATGTTTCAACAAACAGGACAGTTTTCAATCTTGGGTTGTTAAAGGCTTACTGATTTTTCTGCAGGGACAGAATTAGGGAGTGTAAAGCAATTTCAAATCTCGACACTGAGCATGAGAAATTGCCACAGTGTGTCCTGGTTAGATGTTACATCTTAATCAGTTAAGTCTCACCAGTGTATCAGGTGAATAAAAAAACTTAACAACTGATACATCACATGCAAAGAGCTGAAAATTCTCAAGATTGTGCTTTCTGTGCAGAATTGTGAAGGTGCCATCGTATCGGTCGGGGGTCAAATCCCCAACAACCTGGCCTTACCGCTACACAAGCATGGCGTGCCCATTCTGGGAACCAGCCCCGTGCAGATCGACAACGCCGAGAACCGCTCTGTCTTCTCGGCCATCTGCGACCAGCTGGACATCAAGCAGCCAGAGTGGAGAGCTGTCAGCACAGTGGTCAGTATAACCCGAGAGACCGTGTTTGGGAATAACTCTGTCATGGCCAATAGAGACCGTGTTTGGAAATAACTTTGTTATGACCACTATAGACCATGTTTAGAAATAACTCCGCCGTGGCCAATAGAGACAATGTTTGGAAATAACTCTGCCATGGCCAATAGAGACCGTGTTTGGAAATAACTGTGTCATGCCCAATAGAGACTGTTTGGAAATAACTTTGTCATGGCCAATAGATACCGTGTTTGGAATTAACTCTGCCATGGCCAATAGAGACACCGTTTGGAAATAACTGTCATGGCCAATAGACCATGTTTGGAAATAACTCTGTCATGGTCAATGGAGACCGTGTTTGGAAATAACTCTGCCATGGCCAATAGACCATGTTTGGAAATAACTCTGTCATGGTCAATAGAGACTGTGTTTGGAAATATCTCTGTCATGGCCAATAGAGACCATGTTTGGGAATAACTGTCATGGCCAATAGAGACCGTTTTTGGAAATAACTCTGTCATGGCCAATAGAGACCGTGTTTGGAAATAACTCTGTCATGGTCAATAGATACCATGTTTGGAAATAACGCTGCCATGGCCAATAGAGACCGTGTTTGGAATTAACTCTGCCATGGTCAATAGAGACCGTGTTTGGAAATAACTCTGTCATGGTCAATAGATACCATGTTTGGAAATAACTCTGCCATGGCCAATAGAGACACCGTTTGGAAATAACTGTGTCATGGCCAATAGAGACCATGTTTGGAAATAACTCTGTCGTGGTCAATAGAGACCGTGTTTGGAAATAACTCTGTCGTGGCCAACAGAGACCGTGTTGGGAAATAACTCTGCAATGGCCTATAGAGACTGTGTTCAGAAATAACTCTGTCATGGTCAATATATACCATGTTTGGAAATAACTCTGCCATGACCAATAGAGACCGTGTTTGGACATAACTCTGTCATGCTCAATAGATACCGTGTTTGGAATTAACTCTGCCATGGCCAATAGAGACCGTGTTTGGAAATAACTGTGTCATGGCCAATAGAGACCATGTTTGGAAATAACTGTGTCATGGCCAATAGAGACCATGTTTGGAAATAACTGTCATGGCCAATAGAGACCATGTTTGGAAATAACTCTGCCAGGGTTTGCCCAATAGACTATATGTTTGGAAATAACTGGGTTTCCGTAATGGACTGGGATTGGACATAACTCTGTCAGATTTTGCTCAATAGATACAAATTTATCGATCAACATTTATTTGTTTAAGATTATAACTTTTCCATGATTAATTGTGTGTTTTTCACAGGATGAAGCACTGGACTTTGCATCCACAGTAGGCTACCCGTGTTTGCTGCGGCCATCCTACATCCTGAGCGGGTCGGCCATGAACGTGGCGTGGTCACCGGAGGAGCTGAAGGGCTACTTGCTGCAGGCTACTCAAGTGTCAAGCGACTACCCAGTGGTCATCACTAAGTTCTACACAGGGTCTAGAGAGGTGGAGATGGACGCTGTTGCTAAACAGGGAGAGGTGAGACCGTTAGGAGTGGAACAGTGATGGGGGGGGGGGGGGGGAGGGGGGGTTGGGGGGATGCAATGCTGTGGTATGCCATGCGATTTTTGGACACGTGGAGAATGTGTATGTTGACAGTAATTTTGTGTTTGTATACACCAGGTGGTATGCCATGCGATGTGTGAACACGTTGAGAATGCTGGAGTCCACAGTGGGGACGCCACACACATGTTGCCCACACAGACCATTTCTGAGGAAGCCATCAACACAGTAAGACATTGTGTTTCCATCAATTTGTGTTTTATTTTCATAAAGTGATTTTACAGGCATGAAAATCTTCCTTCTTTAGGAGAAATTCCACCTTTTTAGCCTTTGTTGTTGTCATTTTGGGTATGAAAAGTGGACAAATTTGAGTGATTTTGGAGCTGTAAGTGTAAACCCCATCAATGATAAGATACAGCCTTTTTATATTTAGTCAAGTTTTGACTAAATATTTTAACATCGAGGGGGAATCGAAACGAGGGTCGTGGTGTATGTGCGTGTGTGTGTCTGTGTGTGTGTGTAGAGCGATTCAGACTAAACTACTGGACCGATCTTTATGAAATTTGACATGAGAGTTCCTGGGTATGAAATCCCCGAACGTTTTTTTCATTTTTTTGATAAATGTCTTTGACGTCATATCCGGCTTTTCGTGAAAGTTGAGGCGGCACTGTCACGCCCTCATTTTTCAACCAAATTGGTTGAAATTTTGGTCAAGTAATCTTCGACGAAGCCCGGACTTCGGTATTGCATTTCAGCTTGGTGGCTTAAAAATTAATTAATGACTTTGGTCATTAAAAATCTGAAAATTGTAAAAAAAAAATAAAAATTTATAAAACGATCCAAATTTACGTTTATCTTATTCTCCATCATTTGCTGATTCCAAAAACATATAAATATGTTATATTCGGATTAAAAACAAGCTCTGAAAATTAAATATATAAAAATTATTATCAAAATTAAATTGTCCAAATCAATTTAAAAACACTTTCATCTTATTCCTTGTCGGTTCCTGATTCCAAAAACATATACATATGATATGTTTGGATTAAAAACACGCTCAGAAAGTTAAAACAAAGAGAGGTACAGAAAAGCGTGCTATCCTTCTTAGCGCAACTGCTACCCCGCTCTTCTTGTCAATTTCACTGCCTTTGCCATGAGCGGTGGACTGACGATGCTACGAGTATACGGTCTTGCTGAAAAATGGCATTGCGTTCAGTTTCATTCTGTGAGTTCGACAGCTACTTGACTAAAAATTGTACTTTTCGCCTTACGCGACTTGTTCTTTTTTCTTCAGGGACTAAAAAAAAACTAAGTTATCTGAGTTTTGTCTGATTTGGGATTTGGAAACCTCATTTCTTCACTTTTGACCATCTTTGTTTCAGATTAAGGATGCGACTCGCAAAATTGCATCCAAGTTTGAGATCACTGGTCCCTTCAACATCCAGTACTTAGTGAAAGACAGCGACGTACGAGTGAGTACATTGTATCCCTTTTATGTTTTATGTTTTATGTGTGTCGTCCTATACAATTGTTGTTATAATCGTTTACAGGCAGACAGGGTGTGCCGAAGAAAAATTTCCATTTTTATGTAATATTTTAATGGACAATAAAGTGCTGTTATTATTGTTATTGTTATTATCTTCTTCTACTTTTCACTCCATGAGCAAAGTTATGTCGCGGCCTCGACATTTGGTAGCAAATGGCGCAGTGTTGCTCTCAGTTTGTTTGTTCGTTCATGGGCTGAAACTCCCACGGCTTTTACGTGTATGACCGTTTTTACCCCGCCATTTAGGCAGCCATACGCCGCTTTCGGAGGAAGCATGCTGGGTATTTTCGTGTTTCTATAACCCACCGAACTCTGACATGGATTACAGGATCTTTTTTGTTGCGCACTTGGTCTTGTGCTTGCGTGTACACACGGGGGTGTTCGGACACCGAGGAGAGTCTGCACACAAAGTTGACTCTGAGAAATAAATCTCTCGCCGAACGTGGGGACGAACTCACGCTGACAGCGGCCAACTGGATACAAATCCAGCGCGCTACCGACTGAGCTACATCCCCGCCCGTTGCTCTCAGTGATACATTCTAGGGTACAGCAACATACAGTGGAACCCCCTTTTTAAGGCCCCTTATTTAAGACTGCCTCTTTTTTTAAGACCTTACTTTTTAAAATTCTCTCTTCATAATCTCTGTAGATTTACCTCCATTTTAAGACTCCCTCCTTTGAAAGGCCTGATTTTCTCTGGTTTTTGGAGGTCATAAAAAGGGGGTTCCACTGTACTGCAATGGAGTTCAAATTGTATTGGTAATGCGTTTCAGGTGATAGAGCTCAACCTTCGTGCCTCTCGCTCTTGTCCTTTCGTGTCCAAGACGATCGGCACCGACTTCATCGCTACAGCAACAGAAGTGATGATGGGTCGGAATGTTGACACCACGCAGCTTCCCACCCTGGACAACCCACACAACCCTACAGACTATGTTGGCATCAAGGTACATGCAAAGGTTTATTAGGACTCGTGGTATATTTCAGTGTGTGTATGTGTGTGTGCATGCATGTATGCATACGTTTGTGGGTCACTGTGTGTGTGAGCATGGAAGTGTGTGTGTGTGTGCATTCATGGATGTGTGTGTGTGTGTACGTGCATGTGTGAATATGTGTGTTGTGCATGTGTGTGTGACTGTGCGCGGGCTTGTCAAATTGTCATAACTATCCCACTTTGATGCTGAATTTTGCACTGGCTAATGAATTTATTAATTCAGGACTTGAACGTTTGTCATGTGTGGCAGTTATGTTATTTATTTTCATTTTTATTTGGCCAGGCACCAATGTTCTCCTGGCCCAGATTGCGTGACGCTGACCCCATCCTGAAATGTGAGATGGCGTCCACTGGAGAGGTCAGTTGTGACCTTTGTTTTCTCTTCCAGCGACTTCTGTATTTCTTTCATGTCGGTTTGGAAATTGAAGGTGAAGAAGTACCAATACAAAGGAAGCCCCTTTTTAAGACCCCCCAATTTAAGACTTCCTTCCTTTTAAGACCTGGTTTCCCAAGATTTTCTCTTCATAGAATCTTTTGTTTTCATCGCAAATACAGCTTTTCTTGCATTCGAAATTGTAGTTCTGTTGTTTTTGAATTATATGACTAAACATCTGAGAAACAAAGGGAAGTAAACACTCTAAATGCGTACAGCATGTGCAATAGAATAAGTAAGAGTTCTGCAGAACCAATATCCTGGCACCTTAGAGAATAAAAAGCATTAAAATGAACAAGGAACTTTTTTCCTCAAAATTTGAAGATTTGCCACAAAGAGCATTTTGACTTGCAGGTGGCATGCTTTGGTCGCACCAAGTACACGGCCTTTCTGAAAGCGATGATGTCAGCAGGCTTCAAGTTGCCGCGGCCTGGCGGCAACATCATGGTGGGCGTTGAAAGTTCCTTGTTGCCACACTTCCTGCCACTGGCAAAACGACTCCACACTCTGGGGTACACGGTGAGATAAAGCAAATTTTATTCTCACTTCTTTTTTGTGTGTGTGTGTGTACATTTGTTCAAAGTGGAAAACTTGTTAGGGAAACAATGTACATTGACCATGAAGGGAATTGTAAGGCTTCTTTTTAAGCCTACTGTCTATATGATACTTACCGAGACAGTACTATTCTTGCACATTATCTATTATAGGCCGAAAAAATTGGACAAAACGCTGAGTGGGTACAATTATCTCCCATAACCATGCGCCACCGTGGATCCCAAGCACTGTCCGAGTGCTTCCCCCTTACAGGATGTAGGTGGCGCGTCCTCTTTCTTTATGAGCTGCAGACCCTCAAAAAGCCCATAACATATCAAGAGGGGAGGCGGGAGGGAAACTCTAATAGTACTGTCTCGGTAAGTATCATATAGACAGTAGGCTTAAAAAGAAGCCTTACAGTCAATATAACACTTACCTCGACAGTACTATTCTTGCACAGAATACCAGAGTGGTGTGAGGGTGATATGTAGAGTATTAAACTCCTTAATCAAAATCACTTAAATCCAAGGATTAAGATACCCAGGCAATTTTCGAACAGTACTACCGTAAAAGAAAATATACCCAAGAAACATATCTTAGACTGACGTGACCATGCTGGCAACCACTGCTGTGTGGTGAACTCAAGGTCAAAGTCCAGGCCACTCAAAGCTTGAATACCACTGAGTCTACGGCAAGTGGCTAAAGCGATGAGGAACAATTAGTCTTAAAAATCAGCAACTTGATACTGATGCCTGCCAGGGGTTCAAACTCATTGCTACGCAGGAGTTTGAGGACCAGAAAGACATCCCCCTTGGGAAATGAAACCCGAGGTTTAGACACCGCTGCATTGCTAATACCCGAAAGGACATTAGCGATGAGGGAGGACCTGATCAAGTGTTCAGATCTGCGACCAGTAGCGGCCGCAATCGTGGAAGCGATGGCAGATCTGTATCCAAGAAGAGTCTTAGAAGAAAGACTCTTCTTTTGATACACTTCCACCAGGAAGTTGGCCAAGTCCTGTGTTGAGGGATAAAGCGGCTTTATCCCCTTGGACAAGGCGAAGGTGGCCCAAGCTCTCCAGCGTAAGTCGTAGAGCTGATTAGTTGATCGCCTCTTAGCGTTCAAGGAAAACTCTACTGAACTCTTGTGCAATCCTAGTGCAAGCAGTTTGGAGCGCACAAGAGCCATGCGGTCAAGCACAGACTCTCTGGACGTGGATGAGGGAGGCATGATCGAGGCTGGAGCAGACCTCCCCCGTCCAGATCCAGAGGTAGAGGGTCTACGTGGGTGAGACCGCGAAGATCTGGAAACCACAGAGCTGTTGGCCAGTAAGGCGCGACCAAAATCAGTCTTGGTCGTTCCTGCAGATATTTTGCCAGCACCCTCGGAATCAGAGATGTCGGGGGATAGGTGTAAGCATCGAGGAGCCTCCACAAGAGAGTGAATGAACGCATTCATGTCTCGAAAGGGGCTGACGTACCTGGGAAGCCGAGCGCTGAATCGAGTTGCGAACCGATCGATCAGAGGACGGTCCCACCTTGCCCACAGACGCTGTAGAACGTTGTGAGCGATGGTCCATTCTGTGGAGAGAACCTGATCGCCCCGACTGAGAATGTCGACCAGGGCGTTCAGTTTCCCCGGAACGAACTGGACTGACATCCGGACCTGATTGGTCTGGCACCAGAGCAGAATCTCCTCCGCCAACAGGGAGAGGGACCGAGAATTGGTGCCCCCCTGGTGGCGAAGGTAAGCTAAGCATGTGGTGTTGTTGTCCCCGTTGAAAATCAGAGGGGCCAAGGACAGGCCGAATGGGAGGGCCCGAAACTCGAACACTGTGCCCTCCCAAACGAACCGGAGCAGATGTCGGTACCCCGGGGCCACCAGGATGTGGAAGTAAGCATCCTGGAGGTCCCAGACATGGCCCAATCGTTTGGCCGGATGGCCAACCGGACCGACGAAGGGGTTTCCATCTTGAACTTGCACCTGTGAAGGTACAAGTTCAAGGTGGAGAGGTCCAACACCGGCCTGAACCGGCCGTCCTTTTTGGGGACGGTGAACAGGCGGGAGCAGAACCCTGGAGAAGGCTGAGAAAGGGGGTAGACCGCCTTCTTCTCGACCAACGAGTTCACCTCGTCCTGAAGAGCCTGCCATCTGGCAGGGTCTCGAGGAGGGGGGAACGTCCAGGGTAGAGCGGACAATGGAGGTTGTGACGACAGCGGTAGAGAAAACCCCGACCACACCACCCTCAAGAAAAACTGGTTGGAGACCAGTCTGCCCCACATGCCGCGGGCCCGAAAAAGGGAACCGACGGACGAAAGAGGGGCAACTTGAGGGGGCGTCAACGTAGGGCCGGGACTCACTGAAAATTCTGCTGGCGGGCAGGCGCAGGCTTGCGACCACCCCCCCTGGTGGTGCTGCTTCCCCTTACCTGTCTGAGCACCCTTCGTCTTGCTTGGGAACGCAACAGGCGCCTAAGAGGAGGAAGAAGGAGGCAGTGAAACTGGCTTCTTCTTCTTCTTCTTCTTCTGAGGCTGGGAGCTGGAGGTGACTGTAGCACTTCTCTTACTCCCCGCCGCCGTCGCCGAAGCAGCGAGGCCAACCATCAGAGAATCAGTGTTCCTCTGGCGTGTGGACTCCACCACAGAACGAACAGTGTCCGGATGAATGAGGGAAGAAGGCTGAAGAAACGTGTTCCTCAGACTCTTCCTCATATCCGGAGGCACTATAGAAGTAGGCAGAAAATGATCACAGAACAGGGCCAATAAAGTGGACCCGTGTTCCAATGGCCAATTCTGCCGCAGACGTCACGCACGATCGCACGGCATGCAAAGCCCGATCCACTCGAACCGTGTCAAGGACCCGAGTGGAATCGGACTCTGCCCGATCGGGAGGGTCCAACAGTGTGGACAGCGTGCTCATCCATGTCAAGGCCTGTGATTGGGCCTCGACTGTGGAAGAAACGGTGGCCTCAAGATTGTGGAACGAAGCAGAGCTCAGTTCCACCTTCTTGACCGAAGGCACCTCCCCAACGAACACATCACCGTCAGCCCCACCCTAAACACTCGAAGTCTGGAAAGTGAGAGTTCGAGAGTCAAAGGGAAAAGGGAGGGACGAAACAGATTGGACACGAGGAAACAGTGGAGGTGCGCCTCCCGAAGGAAAGCATGGCACTGAACCCGCGTCCTCCCGAGGAACATAGGTCGCGTTTGCACGTGAATCTGTACTCCTCAGGCGATGTGCTGCCGCTTCCACCGTGGCACTAAGACTAGGGTGGAACGCGAATTGCCGGCGGACGGATCGTTCATAAAACGAGCCGCCGGCAGACGCGGCGTGAGCCTCCCGCGCCCGGGCCGAAGCGGACTCAAAGGACGAGAGGGCGTCTCAGGGAAGGACGTCCTGAAACTGTTCAAACGTCCTTCTAGCTGTGCGAGGACGAGCCTCCTGCCTCTCGTCCTCAGACCCCGGGTCCAGGTCCTGTGTGTCAACACTAGACGACAGACGCTTAAGAGAGGCATCCGTGACGTCAAGACGCCGCGTGATGTCTGTCATGTACTGTTGCAAAGTACGAAGCATAGCTTCGGAAGTTCCATCAGAAACCGGCAAGGGTAGAGGATCAGTGTTAACCTCAGGGCGACCCTGATCCTCCTCCCTATCGTCCTCCGACTCACTCTCCTCTTCACTTCCCGACAACTCCTCAAAAGCAGGAGTGTAGGGAGCTTGAGGGGGAAGAGCCGAAAGCGATGAAGCAGGCTGTGAAGAAACGCCCACAGAAGCAAGAGGCCGCGAAGACCCCTGCCCCAAAGACGAAACGTCTCCAGCAGCCGAAGGGGGAGAAAAACAACAACCCTGCGACTGTTGGGTCAGCCCAGCCAACGAACCCCCGCCATTTATAGACTGAACAGGAACCCATCGGGTCTGATCAGAAAAGAAATGGTCCGGTCCGGTCGGGGGGTGCCGATCCGGTCCGGTAGGGTGGTCCGGTGTTCCGGTCCGGTGCCGGACCATCCGGAGGTCCCGTTCGGCACCGAACCATCGTACCCACAGAAGTGTTCGGGTGGTTAGGTCCGGACGTGGACATACCGTACCATCCGGACCCGTGGTCCGGTATGGTCCGGTTCGGTGCCAGACCATCCAGACCAACAGAGGTGGTCGGGTGGTCCGACACCGGGCCATCCGGACCCGTAGGTCCGGACCCGTAGGTCCGGTACCATCCGGAGGTCCTGTTCGGCACCGAACCATCCGTACGCACAGAAGTGTTCGGGTGGCTCGGTCCGGGCGTGGACGTACCGTACCATCCGGACCCGTAGGTCCGGTTCGGTGCCAGACCATCCGGACCAACAGAGGTGGTCCGGACCGATCCGGTAGGGTGGTCCGGTGTTCCGGTCCGGTCCCGTACCATCCGGAGGTTCCGTTCGGCACCGAACCATCCGTACCCACAGAAGTGTTCGGGTGGTTCGGTCCGGACGTGGACACACCGTACCATCCGGACCCGTAAGTCCGGTGGTCCGGTATGGTCCGGCGCCAGACCATCCGGACCAACAGAGTTGGTCGGGTGGTCCGGTCCGGACCGGACCACCGGTCCAGCACCGGACCATCCGGACCCGTAGGTCCGGTCCGGTCCCGCACCATCCGGAGGTCCCGTTCGGCACCGAACCACCCGTACCCACAGAAGTGTTCGGGTGGCTCGGTCCGGACGTGGACATACCGTACCATCCGGACCCGTAGGTCCGGTTCGGTGCCAGACCATCCGGACCAACAGAGGTGGTCGGGTGGTCCGGACCGATCCGATAGGGTGGTCCGGTGTTCCGGTCCTGTGGTCCGGTCCCGTACCATCCGGAGGTCCCGTACGGCACCGAACCATCCGTACCCACAGAAGTGTTCGGGTGGTTCGGTCCGGACGTGGACCTACCGTACCATCCGGACCCGTAGGTCCGGTATGGTCCGGTTCGGTGACAGACCATCCGGACCAACAGAGGTGGTCGGGTGGTCCGGTTCGGACTGGACCACTGGTCCGGTACCGGACCATCCGAACCCGTAGGTTCGGTCCGGTCCCGTAGCATCCGGAGGTCCCGTTCGGTACCGAACCATCCGTACCCACAGAAGTGTTCGGGTGGCTCGGTCGGACGTGGACATACCGTACCATCCGGACCCGTAGGTCCGGCATGGTCCGGTTCGGTGCCAGACCACCCGGACCAACAGAGGTGGTCGTGTGGTCCGGCCCCGACCGGACCACTGGTCCGGTACCGTACCATCCGGACCCGTAGGTCCGGTGGTCCGGTGTGTTCCGGTTCGGTGCCAGACCACCCAGACCAACAGAGGTGGTCGGGTGGTCCGGTCCCGACCGAACCACTGGTCCCGTACCGTACCATCCGGACCCGTAGGTCCGGGGGTCCGGCAAGGGCCAGAGGTACTGTCCCGCACCGGACCCTAAGGTCCGGTACGGTCCCGTACCATGGGTCCCGTCCGGACCAAACCCGGAGGTCAAGTCCAGTCGGGACCCGTGGGTCCGGTTCGATCCCGACCCGTAAGCCTGGAACGTTCCGGACCCTTGGTCCGGACCATCCGTCACCCGAACACCAGACGCTAAGGAATGGCGTGGGGTCAAGACGGTCCGGTCGGAGGTGTCGGTCTGAGCAACAGAAACAATGTTCCCGTCGCCCTGACCATTCGACAGAAGTACCACGTTCTGTCGAACACCTCCACGTCCAGTAACTAGTCGGCCGGAGCGTTTCATAGAGGGACAGCCACCAGTCACACGGACGTCAGAGGGAACCGTAGTAGCAGTGGTCGTAGGCACGAAGCCTGAAACCCCTGCCCCCACAGGACCGCCCTGAACGGGGTCAATTCGCATCCCAACCCCAGCGGGGAGGGAATTCAGAGACCCCGTCATCTCCTCCGATCTCCCCCCCGAGGGGGCCGAAACTACTGTCGAAACAGCAGCAGACGACCCAGCGAGGGAGTTCAGAGGAGGACCCGTGTCCCTCCTGGCTTCCACAGCGGTGGAAACCGAGGAGGGCACAGGAGAGGCACCGGAAAAGGAAGATTTTAATGCCAACTGCACCCGGTGTTCCCAGGCGGTCACCCATCCAAGTACTAACCGGGCCCGACGTTGCTTAACTTCGGTGGTCGGACGAGAACCGGTGTTTACAACGTGGAATGGCCGTTGGCTGTCAAAACCTGAGTCTCTCCAGTAGCCCCTAGATCGGATTCACCAACCCCCAAAGAGGGTTGGGAATCGACCTGCCCCCGGATTCGAGCCAGGGAGGAGAAGGAAACCTTCCCCCCAGGCTTGAAACCGGGAGGAGCTGAAGCCTGAGACTGAGGGCCGGACAACGGCGTCGAAGGGGGGGAAGCTTGTTCCACTGAAGGAGAAGGAGAAAGAAGCTTTTTCTTTCCCCTCGACCTTCCCCGAACCTTCGACGGCGCAGCCCCGCCCGAAGTCCCAGGCTCAAGCCCAGCCTGTTTGAGCAAGCTCGCATTGAGCTTGCTCAAACAGGCTTTCTCCGCCCTCCCTCGCCGCAAACGCAAAGCGTTTGGGGAGGGAGAGTCGGAGCGCCGAAAGATCCCCTTCTCCGTGCGTAAAACATGACGCTGGGCGCCCGGAGAAGGGTTGCCCCCGGCAGACTCTGGTTCCGTAGAACCAGAGCCCAAAACAGGACGAGACATCCTACCTCGCCCTGTACGTACCCTTAAAGACCAAGAATTAACAAAATTCAAAGAAAATTTAGGTCAATACTCAAGTGAATGCGGCGAAACGAGAAGCAGACGACCGGTCACCACGAAGTAGGACGGGAGGCACGCCGAGTCCGCCACACAAAAACGGAGGCACAAGTTGAAGGAAACACAACGTAGCCTCAAGCCAGAAGTGGAATAACACACAATAATCCAACAGGTGATAGTCCACACAGAAAAGAAGCCTCTTAGTCCAAAATAATCCGGGAGCGTAGCAGAAACACAGCCGGTCTGACACGCGCGAAAAAAGAAAGAGGACGCGCCACCTACATCCTGTAAGGGGGAAGCACTCGGACAGTGCTTGGGATCCACGGTGGCGCATGGTTATGGGAGATAATTGTACCCACTCAGCGTTTTGTCCAATTTTTTCGGCCTATAATAGATAATGTGCAAGAATAGTACTGTCGAGGTAAGTGTTATATTGACATACTCGATTGTATGTCAAACCTCTGATCTAACTAAACCCTCTACTCGCCCAGAAGATTTGCGCTTCTGTAGTAATGTTTTTTTCCCATCACAGTGGTAGCGTGGCCTCTTTCACATCTTTGCCACAAAGAAGAGGGCAGATAATATGAACTAACACTCATCAATCCAAAGACAGTCGGCTGGCCGCTAACTCTGTTGTTTTTCCCCTTTAGAACAGTGTTTTGTGCTAAAGATCTTACCACAAAGAAGACGGCAGAGTTCCTGAACAAGCACTACATTCAAATCAAATCAAATCAAATCAAATTCAAATTCAGTGTCAGTCGGTCAGTGCCCGTTAACTGTGCTGCTTTCCCCCATCATAGTGGTGCTGTTTTATGTTTCAGATCTTTGCCACAGAGAAGACAGCAGAGTACCTGAACAAACACTACATCCAGGCTCAGACGGTCAGCTGGCCACTAGTTGAGGATACCAGCAGCGAACATCCCAAGGCCACCAAGTGAGTTATGTTTTAACCTAGGGCTTCAACATACAAGCACTATACTACCCTTCATAAAAAAAAGATATGTTTAATTGTGATGAGACCATTTATTGTAAAACCGGTTATATGGCTAGAAAAATCCATCCATTACCCCACCATATTCAACAAACTGATTTTACAATAAACAGCCTCATCACAAAAATCGACATCAAAACGCATCTGCCTAGGTTTTTTTTTATGACAAGTAGTATAGAACAAAGAAAATGCGCAAAGGATCACTTTACTTCAGTGTTTCAGTTCCTGGCTTCCATGATATGAGAGGCTATGGTAAATGTAGTGGTGAGGACAACTGATTGTCACTGGTGGTAAAGTGTCTGTGTCTGTGTGTGTGCATCTGTGTGTGTGTGCATCTGTGTGTGTGTGTGCATCTGTGTGTGAATGCATGGTGGTAAAGTGTGTGTGTTTGTGTGTGTGTGTGATTTTTCCTGTTTTTTTTCAAATTCTTTATGACATGGAGCACAAACTTGCACGATACATTGAGTTGAATTTCAAATTTAAATGTTTTGCAATACTGATTACAACCATAAAATTAATTACGTTGATGTCTTTTCACTGTTCAGGATGATCGAGGACCACAGCATAGACCTGGTCATCAACCTGCCCAACCAGAAGACACGTTACATCCGTGACAACTACATCATCCGCAGGGCTGCCATCGACTCGGCTGTGCCACTCATCACCAATTTTGAGGTAGAAATCCACACAACAAAAATCTGCAACAGTCCATAGGTATAAATCCACAAACTGACCAGGGCTAAAATGGTTACGTTTGTAAACAAGAAAAAAAAAACTTTACAAAATTTGAACAACACGGTCAGGATGGTATTGGTTGTGTACAAACCATATGGAATTTAAGAAGTAATTTTACAGTGTTTATCCCTAATCAGATGGCATTGGTAGTGCAAGACCTATTCTCTGCAAAGAGGCGCTGAAAGGTTGATCCCTTTTTGGATGGCATGGGTCATGTATTAATAATAATAATAATAATAATAATAATATTAATAATAATAAAACATTCTTTTATAGCGCTGTTCACCGCCAAATGGCAGTCTTATGTATGACCCAAGCATAGGTTTTACGTTAATTCCTTTTTCAGAAAGTATGTGTCACACATGACCCACAGGCCAGTCACCAACCAGGGGTGTGCCTGAAACACATGGACACATCACCCGGACTGTGTAGTCTAAAGCTTGATCCGGTGAAGATTAAAGATGGAGTTGCAAGCGTAAAGGATGTTGTGTTTGGTTTGCAGGTGATGAAGCTGTAATCATCCAAACTGTGTAGTCCAAAGCTTGATCCGGTGAAGATTAAAGATGGAGTTGCAAGCGTAAAGGATGTTGTGTTTGGTTTACAGGTGATGAAGCTGTAATCATCCAAAATGTGTAGTCCAAAGCTTGATCCGGTGAAGATTAAAGATGGAGTTGCAAGCGTAAAGGATGTTGTGTTTGGTTTGCAGGTGATGAAGCTGTAATCATCCGAACTGTGTAGTCCAAAGCATGATCCGGTGAAGGTTAAAGATGGAGTTAAAAGCGTAAAGGATGTTGTGTTTGGTTTGCAGGTGATGAAGCTGTAATCATCCAAACTGTGTAGTCCAAAGCGTGATCCGGTGAAGATTAAAGATGGAGTTGCAAGCGTAAAGGATGTTGTGTTTGGTTTGCAGGTGATGAAGCTGTAATCATCCAAACTGTGTAGTCCAAAGCTTGATCCGGTGAAGATTAAAGATGGAGTTGCAAGCGTAAAGGATGTTATGTTTGATTTGCAGGTGATGAAGCTGTAATCATCCAAACTGTGTAGTCTAAAGTTTGTTCCGGTGAAGATTAAAGATGGAGTTGCAAGCGTAAAGGATGTTGCGTTGGGTTTGCAGGTGATGAAGCTGTAATCATCCAAACTGTGTAGTCCAAAGCTTGATCCGGTGAAGATTAAAGATGGAGTTGCAAGCGTAAAGGATGTTGTGTTTGGTTTGCAGGTGATGAAGCTGTAATCATCCAAACTGTGTAGTCCAAAGCTTGATGCAGTGAAGATTAAAGATGGAGTTGCAAGCATAAAGGATGTTGTGTTTGGTTTGCAGGTGATGAAGCTGTAATCATCCGAACTGTGTAGTCCAAAGCGTGATCCGGTGAACGTTAAAGATGGAGTTAAAAGCGTAAAGGATGTTGTGTTTGGTTTGCAGGTGATGAAGCTGTAATCATCCGAACTGTGTAGTCCAAAGCATGATCCGGTGAAGGTTAAAGATGGAGTTAAAAGCGTAAAGGATGTTGTGTTTGGTTTGCAGGTGATGAAGCTGTAATCATCCTAACTGTGTAGTCCAAAGCGTGATCCGGTGAAGATTAAAGATGGCGTAGCAAGCTCAAAGGATGTTGTGTTTGGTTTGCAGGTGATGAAGCTGTTTGTGGAAGCCTTGGACTACACAGGCAACATTGAGGCCTCCAGTCTCTTTGACTACTACCACAGACAGAGAGCCACCAGAGAGAGTCTGGCCAGCAAGGCGTCCGCCAAAGTCTGAACACAGTGGAACCCCCCTTTTAAGACCTCAAAAAATCTGAGAAAATCAGGTCTTTACCCTTAGGCTGGTTGTCGCGACATGTCGTGCTACTTTACGTATACTGTCACATATGTTGCGCTACTGGCTCAGTCTGTTTGGTCGGTTCCGATTACCTCCCATGGATGCGAAAGCCTATATGACCGTTTTTCTTTATTTTTCTCCCTGTTAATAATTCTCCAGTGGCTATGTAACGTGTGTTACGGAATTGCACCAGTGTAAGGGTTAAAAAGGAGGGAGTCGTTAAATTGGGGTAAGTTTATAGAGGTTGTGAACCGAAAATCAGACAAGACAGGGTCTTAAAAGGGAGGGAGTCTTCAATCGGGAGGTCTGAAAAAGGGGCCGGGGGGGGGGGGGGGTCTTAAAAGGGGGATCCACTGTATTTCAATCCACCTACTCGCTAACCCACCAAGGTACTGTTCTACCAAGGTAACAAAGTTGAATTCCTGGGTTAGCTATGATTTTGGCTTGCCTTAGAGGTCCATTCCAAATGTTGAAAGACATTTATTTGCTTCATTATTATATCATACTGCTACCTTCAAGGAGCAAGGATTAGAAAATACATATCGTTTGACAGTTACAGTCATGACTTACTGGTACTGCATCTAGTCGTCATTTTCTGTTTTGGGCTGCATGACGTTCAGGTAAAGCTTAGATCACTATTTGTCAAGCCATTGTTTGGTTTATCAAAAACGTCGTCTTGTTTTTGTTGACAGCAGCTGCATAAGAATAAAGCTACATGTAGTCTTGCTCCGACATTCCATTGACAGATTATACGAAATCTTACAACACGAAACTGTTTAAGTGAAAGTTGCTTGCTGAGTACAAGTTGGATGAGTATGAGAAATAAATGAGAAAGAAGAATTGCTGGATGAGTATGAGCAATAGATAAGAAAGAAGAATTGCTGTTAGTACTTACTACATTGCATTACAGTAATAAATTGGATCTTTTTCCGTTGTTCATAAATGAGACACGTATCAGGAGTGATTGTATACATGTATGAGAAGAATAATCTAATTATTTTCTTGCACAGGTGGAAATGGGAATGTTTATGAGATGGATGAGTGTGAAACTGTAGAACATTGTGTATTTGGGTGATTGGTTCATTTTTGTGTGTGTATTTAAAAACTCAATGAAAACGTGCACGCAGAAAAAATATTTTGAACTGCTGTGTTGAAGTATATATGTTGGTGATTCTGTCTGTTTTTGCTTGTTTCGTAACTGAAATGTGGATCATATGTGAAGGAAGTGTGGAATATTTTGGAGAATTCCGTTTCAAATTAAATCCTTTTGGGAGAGTTTGGTAAAGTTGTGAAGTGATGCCCGAGGGTACATGTAATACTCAGAGACATTGAAAGCATATGAGATGTTTAAATTAAAAATTTTAAGAGTAAATTTTCATTTAATTAATATACTTACCCAACTCACAAATAGCAATTAACTCTAGTTCAGTGCTGGTAACGCTGTACGCGTCCCCTTGGTAACCAAGGGAGACCACTCTAAAAAAGAAAGTGATCCATCCCATAATGCCCGACTATCAACAGTCAGACATCCGTATGCGTGCGCATACGCCGCCATCTTATCATTCCAAAACGAAGCCCAACTCACTCTTTTTTAGACCCCAGTACCAACCACAGCGGGGAGGTGGGAGGGAATAAACGTTGTGAGTTGGGTAAGTATATTAATTAAATGAAAATTTACTCTTAAAATTTTTAATTAAATTACATATCCATACCCAACTCACAAATAGCAGATTGCTACTATAGGTGGCGGGTACTCACCAAACATCAACGTAGAAGAGCTTGCCCTGCTGCCACCATAGAAGGTAGTGCAAAACTGCCATCTTGTCGCAGGGAGGAGATGTCTCTCAGATAATAATTCATGAAGACATCCTCCGACTTCCAATAGGCCGCCTCCAAAACGTCAGCCAGACGGCCTGAACGGAGCACTGCCACAGAGGAGGCCCATGCTCTCGCCTCATGCGTTCTTGCCGAGGTCAGGGGAAGTACTGCCCTAACCTCTCCGGACTGAGTATGCCACCAGGCGTAAGCTTGCCTGATTAGCGTGGATACCCACTTAGCCAAAGTCACCTTCGCAATATCTTTGCCCCTTGCTGTATTGGGAGAGATAAAAAGCAACTTTTGATTTTCTGAACGAATGAACCTAGTTCGAGACAGGTAAACGCTGAGCGTTCTGACCGGACAGTTAACTATGTCAAGATCTCCAGGAGCAAGGATGTTGCTCAAGGCAGGAATGTTAACGACAGGAGACATATGACCTGGTTTTTGATTTTTTGCTAAGAATTCAGGCCTGAATTTAAGAGATATGGAACCATCTTTTTCGGTTGCAATATCTTTAGCTAAGCTGGATAAAGCATGCACCTCACTCCCTCTACGCGACGTCGCGAGCAATGTTAGAAAAACCGCCTTGCGCGTCAAGTTAGCCAAACTAGATGACTGTAACGGTTCAAACTCGTTAGAAGCCAAAAATCTCAACACAAGCAACAAATCCCAAGCAGGGAGCGAAGACTTCACGCGCGCGGCTTTAAGGGCAGCACCCTTAATAACGCTAGCGACAACCCCATCAAGAGTAATCTTATGTCCCAGCTGCCTAAGTGTTGACGAAATCGCGGACCTTCTAACACGAAGGGAAGACGCTGACCCCCCCTGTCCAGCTAGCCAGGCTAAATGATTTGCCACCTGCATGGACCTCGGTGCCAAAGGTTTAACCCTGTTAACACTTTCGTGACGGGATGCGACTATATTAGTAATAGCGCTGCAACGCCCACGGACGGGAAGCGACTATTTTAGTATTAGACATACAAGGTACACGACTCGTGATTGCTTCCCGGTTTTTGAAGCTTGCAAATAAATTGAGTTGTTTCCCTTGATACACTTGGCGTCCCCTTCTGCCATTTGCAAATCCGCCTGATTTGTGTGCGTTTTTGAGGAAAAAAAATGAATCAAAGGCGAGCCTTGTCTCGGGAGGAGATTCTTCGGATGTTGGACCTAGAGGATCCCGTAGAGCATGATTCGGACGTATCGTTTTCGCCTCACGAAAGCGATACAAGCAGTGAAAGTGAGGAAGAAACAGTCCCGTTGTTGCTAGTACGAGTCGGCAAACTACACGTGGTTGGCGGTGATACTGCTAGACGAACATGTATCTCGGAATCGTGCAGGAGCTATGGGGGCGTGGCAGCACTGATAACAATGGATGGCTGGAGCCTTCAAATCCTTTTGGAATTGTTCATAGGTGTACAGTTGGTACTTTGTTGTGAAAATGTGACTTATATTCAATATGGATTACCTAGACATCATTTGGTGAGTGTTAGATCTACAGTTTTGTTTCATTTGAGTCAGGATGCTGTGAGTGAATGCGTGATTTGCTTGTTTTTTTCTTTGTACTGTCTCCTTATTTCTGTGTACAATGTTAACAATATTTCAGCTAATTCATAGGTTTTACACCTTGTTTGGTTATAACATTATTTATAATACTTTCTGTTAAAAAATAACTTTTAAAAAAAGCAGTAGAAAATAAAACACACACAAAAAAACGTTAAAAAACACAAATTATCCCCCTTTCACCCCCCTTTCACCCCCCTTTGCTAAAACAAATCGCGTGACAAACTTATAAATAGCACGACTGAACTGGGCATCCATTTTTGAATTAGTACACACAATTTGGTGGTGATTGGACTTAATTCAAGCTTGCTAGACAGATTTCTTTACAGTTACTGATTTTTGGGAAGTTTCTTGGTGGCAAGCTTGGGCAGGCAGGACGTAAACGCCGTGGCAGTGCTAGTCACAATAGTGTTAAGCCCACACCATTTCACCCAGGAGGCCCAGTGAGACGAGTAGACCGAACTGGTTGACTTCCTATGAGCATGCTTCACAAAATCTACAGTGGCAGAAGAGGCGCCTGCCTTAAGCATAGCGCTTCTGACAGAATCCACCCTTGAAGGTTGAGGGCCTGAGGGTTCTCGTAAGGGATTCCCGACCTGGGTTGAAGAAGTTCTCCCTTTCTTACTGCGATGGGGATAGGTGGTCGAACCGCCAGTCGCAGCAAGTCCGGGAACCAGTGCTGGCTTGGCCAAAGTGGGGCAACCAGAACCAGCGCTGGCTTTTCCAGGTCGACCTTCCTGAGGACTTTGCCCAACAAGCAAAACGGAGGGAAGGCGTAAGCTGTCAGCCCTGTCCAATCCAGTTCTAGCGCATTCACGCCCCACGCCAGAGGATCCGGGAAGGGGGATACAAACAGAGGCAGCCTCGCTGAATACCGAGTTGCGAACAAATCGATTTGAGGCTTCTCTATCTGCTCCCAAAGACGGTGCAGGGATTGGTGCGACAGAGTCCACTCTGAATGGACCACCTTGTCCCCCCTGCTCAGCGCATCTGCAAGGACGTTCAAGCTGCCCTTCAGAAAGATGCCTGACAGCAGAATATGATGCGAAGCGCACCACTTTAGAATGAGGCACGCACTGTCTGAAAGGCTGAGGGATCTCGTTCCGCCCTGCCTGTTCACGTAAGCTGCGACCGTCCTGTTGTCGGTGTGCAACCTGACGTGACTGTTCTGAACGAACGGCAGAAAAGCTTGGAGGGCCAAGGAAACAGCCTCCAACTCCAGAGCATTGATATGGCGCGTGGGAAGAGCCAGGTTCCACTCCCCCGACGCCACATGCTCCCCCAGGTGCGCTCCCCACCCCGTCAGAGAAGCATCGGTAAACAGCTCGTTCTCTGGCGCCGGGCACATATCGGGACCCCCTGTGAGACCCAGGGCAGAAGCCAGACCTGCGTGGTCTCGAAAAACCAGTCTCCCAGAGAAATCTGGGTGTCCCACCCCTGGGTTGACTGATCCCACCGGGCCTGAAGAGCTGCCTGAAACGGCCTCTTGTGTACCCTGCCCAGTGGGATAAGAGTAGCCATAGACTCCATCTGGCCAAGTACTGATGTCAGAACCCGTACACTGGCCAGATTCTCTCCGTGAAGCGCACGGAGCAAGTCTTGAAGTTTGGCCACCCTCTTCTGAGACGGGCGGACCGACCAACTGAGCGTATCGAACTCCATCCCCAAGTAAGTGAACGTCTGGGATGGAACCAGTTCTGATTTGCCCAGGTTCACAGAGAACCCGAGCTGGGCAGCCTGACTGAGCACCATGCGAGTATGGACGTGGCACAACTCTCTGTCCTGATGTAGGATCAGCCAATCGTCCAAATAAGCTCGCAGACGCACGCCCTCCTTGCGCACAAGAGCGCAGAGCTGACGCACCACGATGGTAAATATCCAAGGCGCGAGAGATAGGCCGAACGGCAGTGCCCTGAACTGGTAGGCCTTGGCTCCCCAGCGGAAGCGCAACCACTTCCTGTCCGTCACGTGCATCAAGACGTGGAAGTATGCGTCCGTAAGGTCCACTGAGGTAGCCCAATCGCCCGGACGAAGCGCCTCTCGCACAGAGGCCGGCGTCTCCATAGTGAACTTCACCGTACGGAGATACATGTTCAGAGTTGACAGGTCGAGAACTGGTCTCCAAGCCCCCGAGGCTTTCGGTACAACAAACAGTCTGCCGTAAAACCCCGGGGACCGTAAGTCCAAGACCTCTTCTATCGCCCCTTTCGAGAGAAGGGCTGACACCTCCCCTTGCACCGCGGCTCTCGCCTCCGGATCCCTGGGGGGTTTGCAAAGCGGGATTATCCTGGTCAGAGGTGCTTTTTCCCCTGACCAGAGAAGCCTGAACCCCGAACGAACAATCCCGGTAACCCACTTGCTGTCCACTAGCTGCAGCCAGGAAGAGAGGGCCCTGGACGGGCCACCCGCCACAACTAGTGCGGGAGCTACCGGGAAGGCCTGTTCGGGGGAGTTTCATTGGGGGTGGGGCTTGCGCCCCGACCCCCTAGAACCACCAAAGGATTGACCCCTCTTGGGGTAGGGCGCACCGCGACCTCTACCCCCTGAAGAGAACGACTGTTTCTGTGCCTTGCCGCCACCACCAGACGAGGATGTCTGAGGTTTGGCCGTAGACTGCGTCTGAGTCCGTGACTGAGACTGAAACTGAGGTTTGCCCTGGGCCTTAGGCAAACCCTGAAAGGCAATGCGGGCTATAGCGAGGTCCCTCGCGTCCGCTGTCTCCTTCTGGAGAGCATCCAAAGAGGCCTGACCCAACAGCGATCCCTCTAAAAACGGGGACACTTTCAAGGCCTCAATCGTGGACTTATCACAAATCCTTGACCCCGCCAAAAACGCCGACCTTCTTGAGTGCACTGCATGAACATAAAGGTTGGCTGAAATCGACATCTGCTCCCTTGTCACCTTGGCCAAAGTGGCCAGAAGGGTAGACACGTCAAGCGCCGAAGCGTCGAACCTGAATTCAAAGGGGTCCAGAGAGGTCGCAATTGACCTCGAAAGAGACCGTTGCAGAGACTCTGACACTGACGTCAGCTCAAGCAACGACCTCGCCGCATCCTCAAGAGCCGTCATCGAAGACTCGGTACACGGAATCACAGTGTTAGAACCATAACCGACTTCACGCAGCGAAGCAAGCTCAGGCGTCACCGGCAACACAGCCGTAGGTAACGCGAAATGCTCAATCAGCTTAACAGGCCGGGGAACGAGCCTCCACTTCTGAATACCAGAAACAGCCCGATCCCCCGCCTTGGCCAACCACGGGAGAACGTCCTCGGGTGCATCACCACGTTGCGACAACAACGGCACCTCCGGTCCGTTCCTTCCCTTGAAAACCTTTGCCATAACATAGGCAACTGAGGAAGACTCTTTAAACCGGAACTGACCAGAATCATTCTTGGCAGCCCGGAAATCGTCAAAAGCCGACCTGGGTGGCAGAAGTCTCTCCTTGCTTCTCACCACCCCTTCCGGAAAGTATTTGGAAGCCGTCTCCGCTGCCTGAGCCACCGCGCTCGACAGCTTCAACGGCAGGTTGAGAAGGGTGTCATCCACAGCCGTGGGATTGCCCTCCTCCAACCCTCCTTCCTGGTCGCTATCACAGCCAGGTGGGCCAACGCCAGAGAGACTTGCAAAGTCCTCGGAGTCACGCCCACCATCCGTCCCCCCGGACGGAAGTAGATCCGGCATACCCGACACTGAATCAGAGGTATATGCAGCGTTCTTACGATTCACAGGGCTCCCTGCAACTGCTGGGCCGGCGCAATGCCATTGGCCAGAAATTGCAGGAGGGCTTTCACCATGCATGTGGCTTACTCTCTCCTGTGATCGCAAACCCTCGTCACCAGAGAACCTGGTAACTTGAGGGCTAGACATACCTTTAGAGCGCACCGGCCCCTGCAGAAGGGACACCCGCCGTCCATCAGCATGCTGAGACGCATGTACTTCCGCCCGAACCACGATAGGAGCAGCCACAGCGGAAGTCGCAGCAGGAGCTGAAGCGAAACCGGAAGTGGAAGGAGTCGGTGAAGACCTGACTCTACCCAAGGAAGAAACATCGAAGACGCCAGCCGGAAGTGCGCGAATCTCTGCTTTCGTCGACGACAAAACGGCCGCCAAAGTAGAAACCTGTGTACTTAAAGTCAAAAGCAATGAAGCAATATCGGCGGGAGACACACCTGAATCACCAGGGGCCCCCGACGAAACAACCGGTTTAACAACATCCTTATCCTTTTCACTACGTGTGACCTTGTCCTTCTTCGCGGACAAAATGGCGGACGAAGGCTTGTCAACAACAACATCAACATCACATCCTACATTTCCCGGTTCTATCTGAGAAGTGGCGGAAATTCCATCACTCTTTCTTCTAGACGAAGAACTTCTCTTAGAGGAAGAAGAACTAGCAGCCGGAGAAGCTGAAGCAGCAGCCTGTCTCGAACTAGTCCTATTTTTGGCGCACTCCGCCATGTCAAAGCGAACTCAAAAAAAATTTTCGAACTGAAAAATTTTACAAGTTCACAACGTGCGACAGAAACGTCGCCAAAGTTACATAAAACAAGAAATCTCTCACCCAAAAACAGCCAGGGTATTGACAAAGCTCGGCGACAGACCAAGGGGCGAAGTCAAAGTCAGGAAACAAAGACCAAGGCTGAACACAGCCGGAGCGTACAACAAAACGCGACCAGACACGTCGCTCGCTGAGAGTGGAATGATAAGATGGCGGCGTATGCGCACGCATACGGATGTCTGACTGTTGATAGTCGGGCATTATGGGATGGATCACTTTCTTTTTTAGAGTGGTCTCCCTTGGTTACCAAGGGGACGCGTACAGCGTTACCAGCACTGAACTAGAGTTAATTGCTATTTGTGAGTTGGGTATGGATATGTAATTTAATTGGGTTGTGGTCTTATCTGGTTGCATTTACTGTCTGCATTATGCTGCAGCATTCACTGGTGGTACCAGTAAGATTGAAAGTATTTCTTGTTGTCATTTATTGTACATTGACATACTTTTTGAATCTCTTTGATGCATTTACTTGTTTTTACATCACTTTTTTGATGTTCAGGCATTTTGAAAGTTATGGCTTACTGTATGGCACTCAGCCACTTTTTTATTATTTTTTTTTTTTTACATTTCTTTGCTGTCACGGTTGTATACTTACTGGTACATTTACTAGGGTAAAGAAAAAGTTGATTATGTTTTAAGTCTTGATTTAGAGACGTACATTGTGAGAAAACCCCCCGCGGGTTAGGGGGAAGAATTTACCCGATGCTCCCCAGCATGTCGTAAGAGGCGACTAACGGATTCTGTTTCTCCTTTTACCCTTGTAAGAAGAACAACAAGAAACAATTAACAAGTGGCTCTATCCCATCTTCCCCTCTTTCCCCGTCGCGATATAACCTTCGTGGTTGAAAACGACGTTAAACACCAAATAAAGAAAGATTGTGAGAAAAATCTTACCGTGTACTAAACCAGATTTGTTTTTATAATGGTTTTGTAGGTTTTGATTGTGGTGTGGGTGGTAGTTTAGCATGGTGGTGGGAGTGTATATATATATATATATATATATGCGAAGAAAGTGTTTTACAGTCATAATTGTAAGTGTAAACCATGACGTTTTTGTGCATCCTGCCAGTTTCATGTTGACATGCCATTTCTACCAATGCCATTACCTGTCATTTTTGCATTGTCCGTTCGAGATTAAAGCAAGATTTTCAGAATGAGTGTTAAAGTCGCATGACACAAACAAAGCCAGTATGTGAATGGATATGTACATTGTTTACATTTTCTGAAGCTTTTTACTTCACTTTGCTCACAGCAGAAGCGTCAAAATCTGTGTTCATGGCAGTGCTTATGTTTACATATGTGTTTATCGCTCAACTGCCAGTAATAATACATCTATCTACTTTTGAAATATTGACTGATGGATTCTTGTTTTTAATAATAGTATTCATGCCACTAGAGAGAATAAAGACTTAATTACAGACATGTACTTGATGCACTGCACAGATATTTGAACTTGAAAAGAGCGCGAAGTGCAACTTTAGGCTGCCTCTTCGAGATTTGTTCACAAATCATGTCTAGCGTTATGAAAGTCATGATCACAAATTTGTATGTTATCTTATTGAAGTATGAAATTGATCCATTTTATTTTTCTTTCTTTTTTAGGGGGGGGGGGGGGTTTGCAGCTGGGGGCTTTTTTGACCATTAGAGTAAACAGCTAATCTGACTTACCGATGTTCAAGCAGTTTTAAGTAAAAATGAGTACAGTGTACTGCATTTTCTTCGTCACTGGTTCAAAATATGTTTTCTAGATTTGTTGTGTCCATGTAAGAATGTCAGGATTCTTTCTACCTTATATATTGGTCTCTTTGGTTCACATTCAGTTTTGACCAGTGTACGATAAACATTTCATACTTCCGTTTCATTCCATTGTATTGAAATGAGAATTGTTTATTATGAATACCAGTTATTCAGCCACAAGCTTTTTTCTCAAGGATTCTTTTAAGCATTTTTCTAAGTTGCTCGTTGTTTTTACCATTCTCTTATGGGTAACAGTCTCAATTTCTTTGATGGGAAATAAAAACATCTTACAAGTCAACATCGTTTTTGTACTGGTTTTATAATTTATTTTCTTGCAAACAAGAACAAAATTCATGTCCTTTCACCAAAATCAAATATGTAAGTATGGTACACAAGCTTTATCAAAATACCCCAAATTTGTACCCGATGAACAAAATAATAAGTAACATGCATAAAAGACAGTTGAGCTTATGCACCCTGTTTGATACCAGCCTTTGATCTAGACAAATACAGTTCCAGTTGCTTGATTTTGTTCCTGACTGGTTCCTTTGCTGTGAGCAACCATTCAAAACTAAACGCACAAGCATAATCAAAGTGGAGTACAAATGGAATGTTGGACGGATTTGATAAAACGATATCACAGTGCTGTACAGTACCAAAAAGGGACTATATTTAGCTAATAAACATTCAAAATGAAAATCCCAATTCAGATTTTTTTGCTAATGTGAACCATTACCCTACACACACTCCCATGAAATTAAAAGTCAATCTCGGCTGTTCATTACAAAAATGAAATATAACAGAAAGCTGAAATGTGACCAACTCTGACAAATGAGAAACAAACAAGAATTTAAACAACATTCATGCAAGTGAAGAGTAGACTTGCAGACGTTCCTGGTACATTTTGTGGAATTCATGAGCCATGTAGAAAAACGGTGTGTCCACGTTCTGCATCTCTTTCTGCACACACACAAACAAACAAGTCACGTAAGGCGAAATTACTACATTTAGTCAAGCTGTGGAACTCACAGAATGAAACTGAACACACTGCATTTTTTCACAATGACCGTAGTCCGCCGCTTGTGCATAACGGAGTGAAACTGACGAGCCTGTTCAGCGCGGTAGTGGTTTCGCTGTGCTGCATAGCACGCTTTTCTGTACCTCTCTTTTTTTTAACTTTCTGAGCGTGTTTTTAATCCAAACATATCATATCTGTATGTTTTTGGAATCAGGAACCTCCCCCCGCGGGTTAGGAGGAAGAATTTACCCGATGCTCCCCAGCATGTCGTAAGAGGCGACTAACGGATTCTGTTTCTCCTTTTACCCTTGTTAAGTGTTTCTTGTATAGAATATAGTCAATTTTTGTAAAGATTTTAGTCAAGCAGTATGCAAGAAATGTTAAGTCCTTTGTACTGGAAACTTGCATTCTCCCAGTAAGGTAATATATTGTACTACGTTGCAAGCCCCTGGAGCAAATTTTTTATTAGTGCTTTTGTGAACAAGAAACAATTGACAAGTGGCTCTATCACATCTCCCCCTTTCCCCGTCGCGATATAACCTTCGTGGTTGAAAACGACGTTAAACACCAAATAAAGACACCAGAATCAGGAACCGACAAGGAATAAGATGAAATTGTTTTTAAATCGATTTCGGAAATTTAATTTTGATCATAATTTTTATATTTTTAATTTTCAGAGCTTGTTTTTAATCCAAATATAACATATTTATATGTTTTTGGAATCGGGAAATGATGTAGAATAAGATGAACGTAAATTTGGATCGTTTTATATAATTAAAAAAAAATTATTACAATTTTCAGATTTTTAATGACCGAAGTCATTAATTAATTTTTAAGCCACCAAGCTGAAATGCAATACCAAAGTCCGGCCTTCGTCGAAGATTGCTTTACAAAAAATTTCAATCAATTTGATTGAAAAATGAGGGTGTGACAGTGCCGCCTCAACTTTTACAAAAAGCCGGATATGACGTCATCAAAAGTATTTATCGAAAAAAAGAAAAAAAACATCCGGGGATATCATTCCCAGGAACTCTCATGTCAAATTTCATAAAGATCGGTTCAGTAGTTTGGTCTGAATCGCTCCACACACACACACACACACCACGACCCTCGTCTCGATTCCCCCTCTATGTTAAAACATTTAGTGAAAACTTGACTAAATGTAAAAAGCATGCAGTGGTATCTCTAAACAGTTTTGTCATGCTTCTTCTTCTTCGTTCATGGGCTTAGACTCCCACGTTCACTCATGTTTCTAGCACGAGTGGATTTTTACGTGTATGACCGTTTTTACCCCGCCATTCAGGCAGCATACTCCGATTGCAAAATGGCAAGGGTGATGTCCCTGAAAAAAGTCAAGTGAGCAATTTTTGTCAGAATCTCTGACACGGCCTTCAAACGAGCCAGGAGTTCATGTACGGCCAAGTAAAGAACATCAGTAGTGTCTTAAAAGACAAATGCTTCACGTAATGTTTCAAAAACCTATCAATGTCCAAGACATTCCAACAACAACTGTACGCAAAGTGTGTGTGTCTGTGCGTGTGTCTGTGCATGCATACAAGTATAATCTGTTATTCTTTCTTAGTTTTGTTAATGGGGCAGGGAGACTGTTTTCATGTGTGTGTGTGTGTTTTTTTATTTTGTGTATGTGTCCCAAGAGATCTTGGTCTCATCCTTTACCTGAAAAACATTTTTTTAATAATCTGACAATGACAATGCAAACTGACACCTCATAGTGATAAAGTTTACTCACGGCAGAACACTCAAAGTACTCGAGCCCGTTGGACATGGCGAGGTCTTTGCCTTCCTTGGGGCTGATGAGGCGTCTCTGGTCCAGGTCGATCTTGTTGGCAATCAGCACCCCTGTCAACATCACCACACACACGATAATAGACACATTCCTGAAATAACTCTGTCGGGTTTTCATGGGTTCTGAAAGAGTAAATACTCTTGCTTTTAGTGAGGCAAGCTTTCTACCCATCGTCATCATCCTGGAATGTTGGCGTAACTCGATTCTTGACGATTTTGATGTTTCTGTGCTTTAGACTAAGTAAATCATTCTTCATGAGAAATATTCTCTAAAATACGATGGACAATACATGATTTAACATTCTTTTTATCTTTTTATCCATACCAGGTACAAATATATACACTATTTCATTATAAAAATAATCAGTTTGGGCCTTCTGCTGAACAGCTGTCTATTATTAGTTACGCCAAAATTCCATGATAACGTCAACCCTTCTCCTTCTCCACATGTTTCAGACACACCCCTCGCTAATAACTGGCCTATAATGTAACATTGGAAAGTTTGACCCACTTCTTCTTCTGCGTTCGTGGGCTGAAACTCCCACGTACACTCGTGTTTTTTGCACGAGTGGAATTTTACGTGTATGACCGTTTTTACCCCGCCATACGCCGTTTTCGGAGGAAGCATGCTGGGTATTTTCGTGTTTCTATAACCCACCGAACTCTGACATGGATTACAGGATCTTTTTCGTGCGCACTTGGTCTTGTTATTAGTTACGCCAAAATTCCATGATAACGTCAACCCTTCTCCTTATCCACATGTTTCAGACACACCCCTCGCTAATAACTGGCCTATAATGTAACGTTGGAAAGTTTGACCCACTTCTTCTTCTGCGTTCGTGGGCTGAAACTCCCACGTACACTCGTGTTTTTTGCACGAGTGGAATTTTACGTGTATGACCGTTTTTACCCCGCCATACGCCGTTTTCGGAGGAAGCATGCTGGGTATTTTCGTGTTTCTATAACCCACCGAACTCTGACATGGATTACAGGATCTTTTTCGTGCGCACTTGGTCTTGTGCTTGCGTGTACACACGGGGGTGTTCGGACACCGAGGAGAGTCTGCCCACAAAGTTGACTCTGAGAAATAAATCTCTCGCCGAACGTGGGGACGAACTCACGCTGACAGCGGCCAACTGGATACAAATCTAGCGCGCTACCGACTGAGCTACATCCCCGCCCGTTTGACCCACTAAAAGCAAGAGTATTTACTCTTTCACAACCCATACAAACCTGACAGAGTTATTTCTGAACATTGAGAAAAAACTTTGTGTCCAGAGTTACCATAAGATTATTTCCGGAATGTGTCTATTACTGAGCATTTTGACATCACAACCCAGCTGACTATTATGGTCTTAGTTGGTCTAAACAACACTGAGACAGATTGTACACAAAATCTTTGTCTTTCTTTCTTTATTTGGTGTTTAACGTCGTTTTCAACCATTCAAGGTTATATCGCGACGGGGGAAGGGGGGAGATGGGATAGGGGAAAGGGGGGAGATGGGATAGAGCCACTTGTTAATTGTTTCTTGTTCACAAAAGCACTAATCAAAAAATTGCTCCAGGGGCTTGCAACGTAGTACAATATATGACCTTACTGGGAGAATGCAAGTTTCCAGTACAAAGGACGTAACATTTCTTACATACTGCTTGACTAAAATCTTTACAAACATTGACTATATTCTATACAAGAAACACTTAACAAGGGTAAAAGGAGAAACAGAACCTGTTAGTCGCCTCTTACGACATGCTGGTTAGCATCGGGTAAATTCTTTCTCGTCCCAAGCGGGGGGTAAAATCTTTGTCAAAGATCAGTTAACTAGTCTTCTCAACTATACCAAGCATCTATGCAATGGAAAGATGACAAATGCACACACAAAAAAGTGCTTCGCCTGCTAAAACCTTGGACTGGTATTGTGCTAAGCAATCACAACTGTCACCAACATGTGTATAAGAACAATACTGCTGCCATTTTAATAAAGCAGGAATCCTGAAACCCTGTGACGAGACTCCAGTTCTTCCATGCTGATGAAAACATGCATACCCTTTCAAGACGCCAAATTATACTTCACCTACAAAAACAACAATAATGTTACCAGCACCGTGCTCACCGTTTGTCAGCAACATGCCAGCATCATGACATATCCAAGCACTGATCTAAAACAGTGGTAGCTGAAGACTATTTCTAAAGCAAAAAGTCATAGGGCATGCTGCATATTTTCAACCACACACAAGACCTTACTTTTAACCCATACAGTGGAACCCCCCTTTAAAGCCCTCCGGATTTGAAGACCTCCGGGTCATATCCCCCTTTTAAGACCTTGCGTTTCCAAATTTGACCTCCATTGTAAATTTACCTCCATTTTAAGACTTGATTTTCTCAGATTTTGTAGATCTTAAAATGGTGGTTCCACTGTATCATTTCCACAAAGCTTCACACGACACTCACCAGGAATGTTTGTTTGTGACTTCATGGCGCGCACTCTCTCCAGCCACTTGATACAGCTGGAAAAGGACGTCTCGTCCGTCACATCGTACACAATCATCACCACTGAAGGGTGATCCCACTGAAACAAACCATACACACACTCATGCACGGTTGGACCTAGTGTATACATGAGAGGGAGAGGCTTCAAACATGAGGCAGGGGTATAGTTGCTGGTCTACAGGGCCTGGGGTGCCTTGCCCCCCAAAATGCTGTTCAAATTCAGCATTTGAAAGGAGTATTTTGGGTCTCTCCTTGAGAAATAAAATACATTTGCGGGGTAAGTGCATGGGGTGTGGGGGTGGGATTCCGAAACTCAGACCCCCCCCCCCCCCCCCCCCAAGATTCAGCCCTGTCATGTTGATATATGTTTAAAGGTTAGTCTTCAAAACAATGACCCCCAAAACACAAATAAATAGACAAACAAAGTAGCAAGTTTAATCAGGATATATTTACAGTACATCCAGTAAAAAAAATCAAGACAATAACACCTCACCGGTATTCTTGCTTAGGGCATGTTAAAGTGGTGCACCTCTTTACATATGCAAGTGCAGACATGTCTGACCCCTCCGCCCTCCCTTTTCACTCACCCAGAGACATCTCTACATGCTCATGCAAACTCTGTTAGAAGAAACAGTACAGAAACAAAGAACTTACAAATTTGATGACATTTTCTGAAAAGATCTCTTTTCCTGCTGAATCATACATGTACATCTCCTGAAACAAAACAGACAATGAACATTGTTTATGACAAATGTAATGACAATGAAGACTCTTAGAAAGCATGTATACTTAAAATGAATTAATGTAGAAAGCATGGATTTCCATGCCAATATGTTGTTGAGACCTTCATTTTCAAACACCCACACAAATGCCCACTACTCGCTCTCTGTCACACCCATACGTGCGACTATAACTTAAATATTGTTTGCTTTTAAACTTTAGAGATCTTCTTCTACACTCTCCTTATCTCTCTCTCTCTCTGTCTGTAAAACACACATTCCTCTGATGGTCTCTGCTTCTTCCAAAGCAAACTTTTTTTCTGACTGTAATACACATCGTTTCAGACAAAGATAAAAATTGCAATACTGACCACTTGATCTCTAGAATCAGGAATGTTGACAGGTTTCACCAGGAGTTCAACACTGGTTGTCTGAAAAAGATCAATAAGCCTCATGTATTACAGTGGTACCTGTTATGAGAAGCCACTCTTGATATCATCTTAGGGTTAACCCTAACCTTTTAAGTGTTCCTACATTGCAAGTATCATTTAAATGATATATTTTGTACTTTAGTCATATTAATGACAGAGTGATGGACAACGGAAAATGTCCTGCATTTTGGAAGGGGTCTTCTTTTCAGACGGCTCTTACATTACACGTTCTATCTAATTTACTTATTCATGCTACTATCTCACAGCAGGGATGTTGCTACAAATTCATACCTATAGGACAAATGTCCTGAGTTCTTCAGCATCAATAGGACATTTGACCGCTTTCAGAAAGTGTAATAGGACATTATGAATTTGCGCCAAACAGCTTATAACACATTCCATGGAATTGTTCCAAAGTCATGCGCCCACACACACACGCACACACACACACACACCCACACGCTGTAGAACACACACATAATATAGTAAATACATCAACACAGTGTGCGTATAATGTTGTATTTGTTTAGTTTCAAAGAAACCACAAAAAAGAAACCAACATGAACAACTTCAGAGCTCTTACTTTGATTACAAACTGCATGATTTGGATAAAAGTTGAAAAACAAAATGATCGGTTTGATCTAATGCTGATCTTTTGCAGGCTTTAGGGTTTATTTCAGCGACATAATTCAGTGCTTCGCCTCATATCGAAAACAAAAGCAGACGACAAATTTAGTCAGTTGGAGTTGTCTCCCGTACTCCTGTAGCATGCACTGATCTAAAAATAATCCACTATTTTTAGATCAGTGCGCTGCACCGAGACGGTTATACCCAAACGGCGCATACCGCAAACGGTTCAGGAATTCCCGACAAAAGAAAAGATCCGCACGCGGCACTGGCAACTTCAGTGTCAGCTGAACACGAGAGCTTTCGGTCTTTTAGAAGATTTGTATCTTGAAATTAGAATTAACGAATATCGCGCTGTCCGAAGGAATGGAGTACATATCGGACAATGACCACGCTCAGGCTAAAACAATAGGACATCTGACCGACATGCGGCAATGTGAATCGGACATTTGGGGATTTTCATCGTTATATGTCCGATGTCCGACGCCTAACGACATCCCTGTCACAGTCACACCCAATACAGGAGACTTCCACTATATTCGAAAATTTTTAATTAAATTTTCATTTGATTAATATACTTACCCGAGTCACATATTAGCATTGACGCAGTCGAGATGCTAGGTAGACTGAAAAAACGCTATCCCGTCTATAGTATAAGGGAAGCAACCCAAGCAAAAAAGTAGCAAGCTTGCTACCCTGGGTTGCCTCCCGTAGCGTGCATCACGCCACAGATCTCGTACCCAATACGAGACACCCTCATTCGACTTCTAGAATACAAAGAAACTAAAAGCGGGGAAGGTGGGAGGGAATTACCTATGTGACTCGGGTAAGTATATTAATCAAATGAAAATTTAATTAAAAATTTTCGATTAAAATTACATATTCTTACTCCGAGTCACATATTAGCAGATAACTCCAACAAGGTGGTGGGTAAGATCAAAAAGTTCAAACTCACTCTAAAGTTCTGGAGAGACAAAAGCCAGCTGCCGCCAAGGAAGGAACAGGCGGAGACCCATCCTGACAGAGGGCAGCAATGTCTGCAGAACCTGATAAGACAAAATCCTAGCGCCAGAAGCTGTGCGCAGGACCTCATCCAAACCCCATAGGCAAAAAAGGCCAAGGCCCTGGAAAAGAGCTCAGGCCGAGCCGAGGGAAAGATAGCATAAGCTATGACAAGGCGGAAGGCAAGAAAATCCCTTGCCGAGAAACTGGCCCACTGCCAAAAGTCAGGAAAGGATCCCGTGAGAAAGCAACCACTGACTCACTCTAAACCCTTGCCAGGAACTGGCCCACTGCCAAAGGACAGAATCGGACCGAGAACCACCCTGATTGACAGCCGAGATGTCTCTCAGGCAAGAATGCGAAAGACAACCTCAGAGAGCCAGTAAGCTGTGCCCAGCACTTCTTCCAATTTTCTGAACCGTAAAACAGTCCGGAAAAGGACCCCAGTCTTGGATAAACCCGACCAAGTAGAGGGAAGGACAAGCTGCCCCCCCCCCCCTTAAATGGAAGGAAATGCTAATGGCCTGGAAAAGATCCGTGCGTAAGGTTGCCGGCTAAGCCCTGAAAAGGACCGACCCTCACGGCGACCATAAGGCAAACATGCCAAAGTAAGAAAACTTTGGGATGGAGTGAGGCCCAAAGGCCGTTGAGAGAACAGTCAGCTCCGGAAGAGTGACCAAACTCCAAACCGGAAAGAGAGAGACGCCTGAGTATCAAGTACCAGGGTCCACCTCAATGAGCAAAACTCAAGGGAGACGGTCACCAGTCGTCCCTTGCCCCTCCCTGCGCAAGCAGAGAGAGGGGTAAAAAAGGGGACGAAGCGACCTAAGGTAGTGCCTAAGCACCGCAAATGCGGACCCGCAGTGGCCAAATCCTAATGTGACCGGAGACCGGAAACAAAATGACGAAAGCCAGCGTGATCTCAGAGCAGACTGCTTGTAGGTAATTGAAAATGAATCAAAAAACCCGAAACAGAAAGGACGAAGCTGGTAAGAAAGACGGAAAACCGTGAAGCGAACCAGCCGTCAGCCTCCCGAGACCAGAGTTCTCAGTAATAGTCATAGTTGCAAGTGAAGAAGGGGTGACCAGGCCGGAAGCCCAACCCGGCAGAAATCGTCCCAACTCACATCATGCAAGCATGATGGAGAAGAGGAAGAGACGAAATCCGCAGTCACAAGAACCAATTGCCAAAGTCGCAACACGACAGGCAGGAGACTATAACACAGGCTAAGGCCGAGAGCCTTGCTGCCCGTAGGCCGGCCATTGCGCCAAAGTACTCAAAGTACACAGGCACAGTAAGAAACCAAAAGTTTCGGCCGCCGAAAAAGATGCTGGCCTAGAGGCCAGCACCGAGAAAACTGGAACATTAGCTAGACCTCTGCCCACAAAGGGGAGGAGTAGCCAAAAAACCTGAGAAAAAGTGACAAGCCAAGAATGACTTCTCAAACATGCGTTGCCCAGACAATGCACCCTCAGGAAAATCTGAATGTTACTTCCGAGGCCAACTCAAGTGAACCTTAAGTTTGGACGAAACACCAGAACGCGTCTGATCGCTAGAGAAAGACAAAGTCAGACTCGGCGAAAGACAAACCTGGACCAAGTCCAGAAGCTGGTGGCAAGAGAAAACGGGGAAGCCCAAAGGCAGAAACCCCCCTTTAAACGGAAATCGACCTCTCAGCACCCATACGCTGGGAAAGAGAAAGAATGTCGAAGCCCGAAGCCACAAGCACAAGGAAAACAACAACCACCACCTCCAACGGATGAAATGGCTGTTGCTCCCGCCGAGGCTAAAACCCCGAAGCCCTAAGGCCGGCTGTTGTTTCAAAAACCCAGCGTCCTATGACGGCTGTGAAAGAAACAATCTCACCTGAGCTGAGGACGTAGGCCGCTTAGGCTGAGTCCGCTAGGTATAGCCTGCTTAGGAGCGGCCTGCTTTTGCTGCTTTCAAATTGAAGCTCAAAAGAAGGGAACCGCTGTTCTCTGTTGGTCTCAATCCCCTGCTTCTGGCATGAGAGGCCAGGCTGCCGGAGAGAGACCGTCCACCAAGGATGACGAACTGAGAATGTTCCTTGTCGACTCCTCAGAAAACCGGGAGTGGGCAAGAAACAAGTCCCTTCCGCACGAGACCGCATGGAAATAGCGCAGAGAGGACAGCCTCATCTGTGCCTCGTTCACCCTTGTAAGTGTGGAGAGGAGTGAGACACTTCCTCCGCGTCCTGCCCTTTACTAAGGGGAAAGGGCGCCAAGGAATCTGCCAGAGCGCGAGAAAGCGCCCGCAGGAGAGTCTCGGAAATGGAACTGAGTTCCAAAAGTTGTCAGCCCCCTTCCTCAGAGAATAGGAGATTCTGCCCATAGAACGGCAGAACCGAATCCTTCCTCAACGGCTTCGTAAGAAGCGAAAGAAGTTCCGGCGTGACCGAAAAACGGTGCACGCGGACGGGGAAAGGCCAACAGGCAGCTACGAGACGACCTTGGCCAAGGCAACTTCCTCTGGTCCGCTAAGGGCACGAAGGAGGAAGCCTGCGCAGGAGCGGCAAGGCATTCCGATGCCAGCTCCGAAGCTGAACCCTGAGGAACCAGCAACGAAACCGACGCCGGAGGCCACCCCCTGTCGAAGAGGGGGGCTCGGCGAAAAGGCAAAAAGGCGAAAAGCTACTAAGGGCGATTCTTCAAACCAGAAGTAGCTGCTTCCTCTTTGCCGACCGAAGTCCTTCCTGTTGGCAATCGATTGTGCTCATTCCCTAACTGAGAGGAGGATGAGAGGAATCAAAACCAAGGAAAGTGGGAGAGAGGAGCTCGCGGCCACCACCGGAGTGTGTGGATGCTGCTGTCCCAACAGAGGCAAGAAGCCTGTATGCCCATAGGGCAAGCCTTGTTCGAAATTCACCGGCGACCAAACGGAAGCAGCGGGAACTGAACCGGAAAATCCGGGAGGAGCCGGAAGTGCGGCAGCAACAGCAGCGCTATGCCAAAGCTGGTGCTGAGCCACCTACGAGCTGAAGCTCGGAACCCAAAGGTAGGCCGTAGGCCAGAACCGGAAGTGACAGTAACCTGTGCACTACCCGCTTGACCTACCCTCCTGCCAAGGCCGGAAGCGAAGCTGCCGGAAATGGCTGCCGTGCAAAGGGCAAAGCTCAAACCGGAAAGGGCCATGGGCTGCCCACACCCCGATGAACTAACATTTCCAGCCGAAGCCGGAAGAGAAGCTGTCGCGGACGACTGCTTACGTATAGCGCAGCTCAAGCCGGATGGGATCATAATTTGTCCACCTTCCAACGAGGCACTACTTCCGTGAACCGGAAGTGCCGCTGTCGCGTACGACTGCCGACGTAAGGCAAGGCTCGAACCGGACGTGACAGTAGCCTGTGCACTAACCAGTGAACCTACACTTCCGGTCGGAACCGGAAGAACAGCTGTCGCGGGCGACCGCTGTCATAGGACAAGGCTCGAGCCAGACGTGACAGTAGTCTGTGCACTAGCAAGTGAACCTCTACTTCCGGCCGGAGCTGGAAGCGGCTGCCGCGAACGACTGCTGACGTAAATTCGGAAGCTGGCCAGAGCCGCCGAAGGCAGCTGCTCCTCGTACACGGACCCGAAGTCCGAAACGCCACCTGAAGGGGACGGCTCATAGCCAAAAGAACCCGACAAATGACGCTGCGAGGGAAGGCCGTAAGCCAAACGCCCATCCTGTTGGCCATCGATGAAACTCGCACCCCTGACTAAGAGGAAGATGAGAGTCACCAACGACCGAAGGCAGCTGAAGAGAGGAGCTAGCGGCCACCACCGAAGTGGGTGGCTGCTGCTGTCCCAACAGAGGCAAAAAGCCTGTATGCCCAGGAGAACCACCGTATTCGAAATTCACCGGCGACACAACGGAAGCAGCGGGAACCGAACCGGAAAAGCCGGGAGGAGCAGGGAGTGCAGACGCAACAGCAGAACTATGCCATAGCTGGTGCTGAGGAGTCTGCAAGCCACAACCCGGAAGCCCTAGGCCGGAACCGGAAGTGACAGATGACTGTGCACGACCCGTTTGACCTACATTTCCTGCCCAGGCAGGAAGAGCAGCTGCCGGAAACGGCTGCTGTAGCAGGGCAAGGCTCGAACCGGAAGGGACCATGGGCTGTCCGCAAACCAGTGAACCAACACTTCCGGCCGGAGCCGGAAGCGAAGCTGCCGCGGACGGCTGCTTACGTAATTCGTAGCTCAAACCGGCAGGGACCATGGTCTGTCCGCTGTCCAGTGAACCACTACTTCCGGCCGGAGCCGGAAGGGAAGCTGCCGCGGACGGCTGCTTACGTAATTCGTAGCTCAAACCGGCAGGGACCATGGTCTGTCCGCTGTCCAGTGAACCACTACTTCCGGCCGGAGCCGGAAGGGAAGCTGCCGCGGACGGCTGCTTACGTAATTCGTAGCTCAAACCGGCAGGGACCATGGTCTGTCCGCTGTCCAGTGAACCACTACTTCCGGCCGGAGCCGGAAGTGCAGCTGCCGCGGACGGCTGCTGCGAGCACATACCTTGTGACGACCGTATCCCAAAAGGGACCTGCTCAGGTGCACTCCCGCAAGCGGTAGCCACCGAGCGCCGGCCGAGAAGAGAAACGCCTCCCTGTTCACCGCCTCCAGCACCAACGCCGAAGCCAGCAGGCTGGACAGGTGATCCGGAAACAACAGGAACACAGGAAGCCGACGACCGAGGGTCGCACACCCCCGGGAGGGAGGCAGAGCTGGAAACAGGGTCCGTCCGCGCCATCTCAATTTCTGGAAGCAAAGAGGACAAAAGGCTAGCCACAAGAGTGCCGGCCTCCGGCACAGGCGCCGGGTTCGAAACGGACGTCGTAGCGGTAATGCCCGCCGCCCGCGAGCCAGACGAAGTTTCCTCCGGCGCCGAAATGGGCACCGAAAAAACGAAGTTAGTCTTCGGGTCAGAAACGTGAACCGTGGGGTTCCTAGCCGAAGAAGTAGAAGCCGAGGACTTAGGTTTGCCAGGGCCTTTGCCCTTACTCTCGGCCTTAGCCGCTCGCTTTTTCTCACTATCAGACATGCTGTCACGCGAGAAAACAAACTACTGAAAATACACAAGTCTCTAGGACGTTAAAACTTCAGCAGAATAAACTAGCACAAAGTACAAGTTACAAGCAGGTAATAGTGCTACTGGTCGACGCTAAAAGTCCGAGCACGGACCCAAACTAACCAGCAAAAAACACCACGTGTAAGCGAAAAATGGCGACCAAAATGGCGGCCACAGCAACAAACTACCGAGCAAAATTCACAAGTCCGCGGACGAGAAAATTCTCAGCAGAATGGCAAAGCAAACAACAACAAAATGGAACAATCTCACCGCTAGAAACAGCTATGAGCAGACGGGGAGCCGAGGCTGGTGGGTGTCAAGCAGACAGCAAACAACAGCCTAGGAGCGAAATCAAGCACGACCTGTCTCTCTGGCTGAAAGATGTCGAATGAGGGTGTCTCGTATTGGGTACGAGATCTGTGGCGTGATGCACGCTACGGGAGGCAACCCAGGGTAGCAAGCTTGCTACTTTTTTGCTTGGGTTGCTTCCCTTATACTATAGACGGGATAGCGTTTTTTCAGTCTACCTAGCATCTCGACTGCGTCAATGCTAATATGTGACTCGGAGTAAGAATATGTAATTTTAATGCGGTCTTTGGGGTCCAAAGAATCAGACCATAATAAATTATTCAAAGTCTTGCCAAATTTTAAAGTTCCTTGCGGCAAGAATTTCCCAAGAAACACTACTTCCTCGTCCCACTTGCCAAATCTCTTGTTCAAGAAACGGGGGACAGCTAGTACAAACCATTGTGTAGTTCTTTGGAAATTGGGCGGAGTCGCTGTGAAAAACCTGGCAGATGGAGCTTTTCCCCACACCAGCATCCCCTGTGTCAAAAATAATAACAATAAAGTAAGAAAAAAACACTTTCAAGAAAACAAGAGTGCTTGTTTTGTATAAAAAAAATTTTTAAAAAAATAAAAAAATAAAAAAAACAGGCTGCATAAGCAAACATGAACTGAAATTGTTCAACAATTCTGATGATGGTTACAATGTACCATGATGATGTTTACAATCATCGACTCGTATTACACTTGACTGGCGAAAATAATTTTGACTGTTTACAGTTGTAGCTATACTCTAGGGATCTTCTTGCAGGTCAGTTATTGAACAGCTGTTTTAACTACATTCAGTCATAAATTAAAGACCAGAATGAAAATAAACACCACATTGAGTCATTTCTAAAAGGACATCAATAATTCACATTCATCTTCTTTACCTGCAACGATACATTTTGCTCTTAAAATCGTCGGCATTTTGTGTCTGTGTCCGTACGGTTCGCCTCGCAACACCAAGCCAAGAACGCGTCTTCAGAGTAACTTCCCTTGGCATGCTCCGCACCAAACATCGCTCGTTGCAATGATTGGCTGAATTATTTTCTTGTTATTTACGCGGCCATATTCTGGCTGACGGGGTGTGTTGTCTGCTTGTGTATTTGGTGATTGCTCCAGCTTATTTCTCAAACCAAGAATGATACTGGTGAGCTGGAAGCACAAGTTAAACAATCATTTCCGTCAGCTTTATTATTGCATTGCCTAAGTGAACGTTTGATGGTCGCGGTGTGCAGGAATGACCAAAAGGCTAATTAGACTTGCTTTTCTCGTTTTTTTGACCAACCCAAAACTGGAGCAGATATTCGTCTGGAAATGTCTATCATCAGCTACAGACTGTTCACTTTAATTCCAGTTCCTCAAAAGTGTTGATTTTGTACTTGGAAGTCGTCAGTGTTGCTTATCAGAAGCACTGTAGATCATTCTGAGATGGCAGCAGTTCTGTCAAAAAGCAGCCCTACCAGAATGGTTGACATCCGTCCAACACAAACCACGTTTGAAACGTCTAACCGTTACGTGCAATCCTTCCTTGCCTACGACTTGTTTTCTGCCATAGAAGTGGGTTCGGTCAGGGGTGTGCGCAGTGTCTTACTGTCCTATCCAGATCTGGACCTGAACTTTCACATCAAGGATGTGACGCCATTGTCACTGGCGCTGTACAAGAAACACTTTGACATCTTTCACTTGTTCATGCGACACAATGAACGAGCAAGACGCATGGACTTGAACATGATCAGCAAGGATCACCTAGGGCGCGTGGAGCCCCCACTGATCACAGCTTGCCGCCTGCATTTTTGTGAAGGGATCATGACTCTGGTAGATCAAGGCGCTGACATTGACTGTCCTGACGGTCAGGGACACACAGCGCTCAGAGTGGCGGCGTTGCTGCAGATGCCAGACTTGGTAGACTATCTCATCGCAAAAGGTGCTAGTGTTAGTCGTGTGGACCGCTTGAAGTGCTCACCGCTTCTGGCTGCTCTGATGTATCGTGTAAGTTCCATGATCATCAAGATGCTGATCGTCCATGGCAGCGCCCTGTACAGTCACCACCCCTCTGCGGAGCGCTGCCCCTTGTTCTGGGCAGCAAAGCACGGCAATGGGGAGATCGTCAAGCTGGTGCTGATGGCCGGAGTACCCATGGCGCAGATCCGCACTGTGAAAGCGGCGCTGATGAACAGTTTCAACGTGGATCCGATGATCATGGAGTTGTTGGAGTCGGAGACACGCTCACCTCCGTCCCTCCAGCATCTGTGCAAGTCTGTCATCAGACACAGCGTCTCCGGCCTCACCTCAGGAAAACATTTCGTGAAGAGCACAGAGTCGCTGCCCTTGCCACTGTCCTTGATTCAGTTTCTGCTTTTGAACAGATGATTAATTTTATCTTTTGCTTTACTTATGGTGTTCAGTCTGCATGGGTGCTTCTGCGTTTGTCTATTGCTTGTCTCTTCTTGCCTTTGTGCTTTTGATATGTACGTGGCATTGTACATGTATGGTCATTTGCTTGTGTATGGGGACGGACCTGTGCATTTGAGTGGCCTGTTTTTGTGCGTGCAAAAAATGAGCAACTGTGCAGTTAAACAGTAAGTATTATGAAATTGCTAGGATTACGAGATGTACTCTGGCTTACACTTACAGATTTATAGGATTTTTGTCTTACACTAGTTACAGCCGAGTAGAGCTTATTTTTTGGGTTCATTTCATTCAAACTCATTGTCCACTTCTTTGCCAAAATGTTATCACTGAATCAGCATTATGACGGAGAATGGTTCATATATTGTTTTGTTCATGAATGGTAATTGATGTGCAATGAATTGATATTGATTGTCGATGATGCTTTTGTGGTGGCAGTACATTTGTACACTTCTGTTTTTATCATCACGATGATAGTGAATTTTACAGCTTATTTCTTCATTTTGTGTCTTATACTTAACTTTTGTTGCTAGTATTCTTATTTTGTGCAAGTGTTTGGGAATGGAACATGAAGTCTGCTCCTACGATTCATGAAGTGAAACTGTGTTTAACAATGTATACATGTATAGACCCAATCGGTATTCCAAGCTCTCGTAATCTCTCGCAAACTTCAGAGCATAGCAAAGCATGCGGTACAGCGATCTCATGCGAGCTGCACAAGCCAAGATTCGAAGTTCTCGCGATGTTCAAAGCATAACAAAGACTCAAAGAGCGTGTCTTGCGAGAGCTGCTCAGATACCGAAAAGGTCTATTGATCAGTGCTGAAGTTGGTGGAAAACAGAAATTGTGTGTCAAGAAATAACCACTATGGTAGTGACGGCACATTCTAAAAGAAGAGTGAACATCTTGAGATCTATTCATTCAGTGTTTGGAAGAACATCGCACAGGGCTGTATATTTCAGGAGATTGCTGCAGAAATCTAGTTGGAAGACCATGGATTGTTCATCTAAGACACTCAGCCTTGTATTGTAAGGTATTCAGTCAGAATGGTGGATGTTAATTTGTTCTTGGCGCCTAAGGAGATGTGGATCTGCATACATGTGTATGCATGGACTGAATTATGATTGAAAGCTGAATCTGTGCTAGTTTTGTTGTTGAATGTTGTGATATATAATAATATATTTATAAATTTGTCTGAAAAAGAGTATTTTGCAGCTGACTTATCAGTTAGCTTCACAGAATGTTCCTTTGTTTCGTTTTGTTGGATGTTGAGGAAAAAAATCTGCTCTTTTATCACACTTACAGATCATGGGTTTCTTTCATGCTGTATTTCAGGTGCAGTTTTGTGTTTGGTGGGGAAAGAGTTCTAAGTTAACAGGTTCAAATTGATCATCCGACATTTTTATTGACACCATAGACATTTTAAAGTTTAATAGCAACATTGTACTGTATTTTCAAAGCATAACCTTTAAAATGAGTTTGAGAAATAATGTATGTGTGTGTGGACTTAAGCGTGTTTGTGTAAAAGCTATGTGTGTGTGTGTGAGTGGGGGCACTGTGTTACAGTGTGTATATATATTTATTTATATCTGTTGAAATGGTTTTATTTTTTATGAGTGTGTGTGTGTGTGTGTGTGTGTGAATGCCTTAAAGTGAAAGGTAAAATTTCTGTCTGAAAGTATTATGGATTTTTGTATGCATTGTACTTTATTGCTTCATGCTTAATAGGGATGGCTAAAGAAAATTAGGGGTTTACACTATTCAGCACATTGTATTATTACATAAATTCTGTTTTGTGCAATTTACTTACCATATGGTTGCAAAGAAAATATCAACGGGGGATTCTTCAAATTAGTCAAGTTCGCCAGAAACTGCTCTGAAACAGTCCCTTTTAGTCCATGTTGGTTAAAAATTAAAAGATCAAAATTAAAAAACTGACACTTTATACAAGATTTGTTTATCTGGTTAAACATTTCTTGGCCCTTTTTGCTCACCTGAGCAGTCATGAGAATCTTACCAATGAGCTGTGTTAGGCTTGTCAAATGTCCACAGATGAAAAAGCATTGACGTTTTTGTTCGATTTTATTAAAACAAGCACTTTCAGGCATGGGAATTGTCCTCCGAAAGGCAAATTTTCGCCAATTTGTTTTTTGTTCCGCCAAAAAAGCCAAAGTGTCCGCCGAAAAAATAAATGGGGGAGGCAAAAATGGTTCTAAAAACTGAATTTAATGGCAAACTTGGAGCTTAGATGAGACCAAATTGCACCATTTGGGTTCTTTGGAGAAACAAAATTCCAGGGGGGCATGCCCCCGAACCCCCCTGCCATTACTTACAAATTTTCAGCCTTTTTTATTTTGTTCCATTCCCATGCCTGCACTTTGAAACTGTATACACTCCATTGGTTTGATGATTCGTGATATCCAGATACAGCCCAATTATGAACCTAAAGGTTAAAGTCAAATGAAAGGTTCTCAGCCTCCTCAATCAGGGATTGAAAATACGGTCCATTGATGTGACCAACAACACAGGATATTTTCTTCTGGGCTCTCCTATAGTATACAATTTAAACATTTAGTAACCAGAAAGTCTGTTGCACACTTTGGTATGTCTGAAGATATGTAAACATTGTACTTCAAAACAGTCAGAAACCCCAAACGCTCTTGACACAATGTCTACATTCAAGCCTGTGCTAAAACAATGACACTTAACCGGATTGTTTTTAGTTTTTATAGTCAAAATCAGTTTTATTTACTTTTCTGTGTGCATTTTGTTGAAGGTGAAAGATCCTACTGTTTATTTAATACACAGCTTTGTTCTTACTGTATTAATATAAGTTGTTTACGAACGGAACCACCACCCGCGGGTTATGGGGAGTCCCATATTGGTTGGGACGAGAAAGAATTTACCCGATGCTACCCAGCATGTCGTAAGAGGCGACTAACGGTTCTGTTTCTCCTTTTACCCTTGTTAAGTGTTTCTTGTATAGAATATAGTCAATGTTTGTAAAGATTTTAGTCAAGCAGTATGTAAGAAATGTTAAGTCCTTTGTACTGGAAACTTGCATTCTCCCAGTAAGGTCATATATTGTACTACGTTGCAAGCCCCTGGAGCAATTTTTTGATTAGTGCTTTTGTGAACAAGAAACAATTAACAAGTGGCTCTATCCCATCTCCCCCCTTTCCCCGTCGCGATATAACCTTGAATGGTTGAAAACGACGTTAAACACCAAATAAAGAAAGAAAGAACGAACGGAACCTGTTTTTCAGTTACTGTTCCATTTTTTTCTGCTTCGAGTTGTTTTCTTCCAAGTTTTATCTGTGTATTATCAGTTTGCAGCGTTGTTTGTCTCTGTTTTTCGGTTCTTGATCTTTCTTTCTTTCTTTATTTGGTGTTTAACGTCGTTAACGGGGGGTGGTTCTTGATCTGGATTGTTGTGTTATTACATGTACTGATTTACATAAACATTGGCAAGAAGCTTATTAGTAGTAGCTGATCAGATCTTTGGCTGATTAACAGATTGATTTTTAATCTTTCTGGGATTAATTCCATCCGTTTTGTTGTTGTTATTTAATGTATTCGTTAATGTTTGAATGATTGGCAAGCTTTACTGTTTGAATCTTATTAATTGAATCGTATGATGTCCAGCAACATACATGTTATTGTAAAAACAGTGCTGGGCCTGGTCATGAGGTCAGATCTTGTATTTTAGATTTCTGATTATGGATCAGTGTGTATTGCATGAACTGTGGATAATGAAGCTGCAGCAGAGAATATGTACATTTGACAGATAAAGCTCAATTAAAGGTACAATGGAACCTCCTTCTTAGACAACCAAAAATGTGCGAAAATTATGTCTCAAACGGGAGCGAGTCTTAAAATGGAGGTAAATTTAGAGAGCAGATAAGCAGACACTCAGAAAAAGTGAGGTCTTTAAAAGGAGAGTGCCAGTGGTTTTTTTTTTTTAACCATCTATTAAAGTCGGGGTCACACCCAGGAACATGCCCCTTATGGTTTTACCGTGAGGGCGTTAAACAACACTTGTCATCAAGGTGGGGAGTCTTGAAGAGGGGTTCTTCTGTACCTTCCACCTGTCCAGACCGTCTGATAGATGACCACAGATCCTGCCTGGCTTTTTACCTGGCAAAATAAGAGCATCCTTCTACTTGGACACATACAGCATATCTACATTCTGGCTGCTTTCTGCACAGAGCTGGATTTTTTTACTGAATTAATATTGTGACTGACCCCTTTGTCGATGTGAAACATTAATTCAGGACTGGGTGGCCGAGTGGTAAGCGCACTTGCCTCGGAAGCGAGAAGTTGCGAGTTCGACCCTGGGTCGGATCATAAGCAATTTTCTTCCCCCTTTTCTAACCCAGGTGGTGGGTTCAAGTGCTAGTCTTTCGGATGAGACGAAAAACCGAGGTCCCTTCGTGTACACTACATTGGGGTGTGCACGTTAAAGATCCCACGATTGACAAAAGGGTCTTTCCTGGCAAAATTGTATAGGCATAGATAAAAAAAATGTCCACCAAATACCCGTGTGACTTGGAATAATACTTTTAATAGGCCGTGAAAAGTAAATATTCGCCGTAATGGCTTGAGATTTACTGGCTGATGTGAATGCGTGATATATTGTGTAAAAGCCCCTGGAGCAATTTTTTGATTAGTGCTTTTGTGAACAAGAAACAATTAACAAGTGGCTCTATCCCATCTCCCCCCTTTCCCCGTCGCGATATAACCTTGAACGGTTGAAAACGACGTTAAACACCAAATAAAGTAAAGAAAGATTGTGTAAAAAATTCCATCTCACACGGCAGAAATTAATATGTAAAGCGCTTAGAGAACGTCAAGCGCTATATAAATCTCCCATATAAATAAATAAATAAATAATTCCGCTAAAAAGTCACAATCTGCAGAGAAAAAGCAGCAAGGATGTTGTGTGCAAGTGGAGGAATGTTCTTATCCCATGTCAGGTCTGTGGACTGATACGTAGTTCACATTCAATGTTTACGTGCGACGGAAGATACACCCAAGGCTTGCTATAAATGTGTTGTTGATTGATGTAAATGAATTTGCTGTAGTTCTACATTGTGAAGACATATATATATGAACTAGAATGAATACCCGCTTCGCCGGGTAGCCGGCTTCGCCGGGAAGAAGTACTTAGAGCCGTACGCCGGCTTCGCCGGGTCCGAACAATGGACCCGCCAAGCTTAGGTCCCTCCCAGATTCGTGGAATGGGAACAGCACAAAAATGATTCAGTGGCCATAATGCCATTCCTGACCATATCGAGTCCCATCCTTGTCGACGAATGTAACCGTGTTAATCACCTTTGGAGGCGAACTCCACTCAAACAGGATTGAGCAATTTATAGCTTATCTGTAAGCCCTTTTGAACTGTTATGGCTTTTCAAAGGAAGGCCAGTACATACAAATACACAAAAGCCGCCAGACCACATCACAAACAGAACTGAACAATCCCCAGGTGTTGCTCACATAGAGAGACACACACACACACACACACACACAAACACAGAGAAGCCGTATCTATAGAGAGATAGATGACAGTGTATTTTTCGCGTGGCTATAAATTGATTCGACCTTTGCACTTTTACAGTGAGGATAATTTACGGGTCCAATTTACGTTCTGGACACTGCGGTGACCTTCTAAAAATAGTAACAGAACGCCGGGAATATCCGAAGACGCCCCACTCATACTATAGTGCACCATACGAAGGAAGGGAGGTAAACGCTGAAAACCTGGAGAAGATGAGAAGATAAGGAAGAGTTACTTATAATGGTGAAATGAACACAAAAACCAAAATCGGTTCAGCGCTGCGCGCTGAGAGCACGTGTTGAAATATCTCATCGATGATATTGTGTCCGGGGTGTAGCTGAATACGGTGTCCAAATTTGAAAAAGATCCACCGAGAACTTTGGCTTTGGTGTGTCGGTATGGGGGCCCGGGTAGCTGAGGTGGAACCAAAATCGGTTCAGCGCGCACAAAATCGGTTCAGCGCTGCGCGCTGAGAGCACGTGTTGAAATATCTCATCGATGAGGTTGTGTCCGGGGTCTCTGTGAATAAGCCCACCAAATTTGAAGCAGATCCATCGAGAACTTTGGCCGTGCATCGCGAACTCACACACACAGACACAAGTCGTATATATATATAGATGAGAGTTCGGGGCTGTGCTATTGAAAAAATACGTTCAGCTCCAGCCAGGCCAGCTTGGACTGTCAAGTCAACTGTATTGTGAACGAAGCCTGGATGTAACATTGTTTTGGACTACACATTCCAGATGATGACAGTCAATTAAAACCTGTCTGTTTCATGAGGTGTGCGACATATAGGTCCTTGACAACAATATCATCTGAACAGGAATTATTGATTTATTGCCTACATCAGGGCCTGCAAAATTTAGATCCCCCAAATATGGGTAAACGCAGCTCACTTGCTTTATAAAATCTATATAAGTTTTGCATGACCCACGCCAACTAGTTTTGTTTGTTGCCTGAGTAATTTTGTGTTTAGAACTACCTACATTTTGAAGAAAATGCTCCAAACATTTTCAGAGACACAGACACTTTAGTGATACCGTGGGTTGTGCAGTGGTTACTGTGATGAAAGGACACCCATGGGAGAAGCCAAAAGCATCCCCATGTTAAAGGTGTCCTTTCCTAACAGGTATGATTTGGACAACTTTATGGAGGAACACGTGTCCTTTATTTGGAGGTGTTCTCTCATGGGAAGGGCCTCGGATGGCAGGTACCACTGTACACATATAGTTCTCTCGCTAAAGTGTCGGCATTTCTGTTAACATGAATACATGTCATTAACGGTCCAAGGCACTTTGCCTTAAAGATGGTTCTTGCGTGTGTAAACATGTGCCATAACTTGACCAGCAATATCGGTGTTGACGCAAAACAAAATTAATTCTTGCCTATCTTGCTTGCGATTCAGCTGCGCTCATTGACTGTAGAACTAGAATTGTGTGGATGACGTTGGTGGGATGTGTTCCGTTTTGCTGTTTGCTGTGACAAGTATTTCGCTTCGGTTGAAAATGTTCCATTGTTTGGAATGAAACGTTGCATGTCAAAATATATATATTTCTACTTTGGTTGTGTGTTTACTGACCTTGTTGCAATAATTTGTCTCGAAAGTATGTATTGTTGCTATGGATATGGTCCATTTTGTAACCTACTTTGCTCATGTAAGCAGGTATATTGCGTATTACTATTAAACTGAATGAAGGTAAACTAATGGAGTGTGTGTGTGTGTGTGTGTGTGGGAGAGAGAGATAAAAAAAAAAAAGTACATGGTAATACATCAAACTTTTTTTTTTTTATTATTAATCACAAATTGTTGTCAATTTTTCACTTGGTACATGCATCAAATATAAAAAATGTCTGAAACTGAATTAATGAAAACCACAAACACAGCATATTTACAACAGCATCAAAACGGTTTGGTGTTGAAGCAACTGAATCATTTCCTTCAGATGTGAAATAAGTTAAGTTTCAGTGCAAAAGGGGGAAGCTCGCCATTCCCAGTAACTTGCCACTGAATCACAGCTACTGGATTATTACATTTTTGCGTCATTTCTTCAAGGTAGGTACCTTCATGAAAACTTCAAGCACAACTGCTATCCAGTGGAATGTTAACTATAATACCAATTTGGCATATAGGCCAATCAGAAATGTATACCACGCCTATCCGTAACCTTCTTCTACACAGGTCTGACTTTCATTAGCCTTGTTAACACTGTAAAGATAGAGTAAAACTCGTTCTGCATTTCACTTGCTTTGTGCTTATGCCGTCACAGTAGGTTTTTTCTTTGCCCAGTCAACAGGTAATGCTTCACAGTCTTTGCAATAAACTCCCGGGGTTTCGCACAGAATGGTTAGGAAATGTTCAAAAAAGCCACTATCATGTTGAGCAGAAAATGTTGCAGTTAATGAACAGGAAGAAGAGGAATTTCATGGGAGCCAAGGTCATAAAGAGTATGCTTCCTGTACATAAAACCAGAGTCTGACTGCCTAATTGGCAAGATAATTTTGTTATACAACAACAAAACAAGAAGAGCAAACGCTCGATCGAGTCACTTTCGCAGTTCTGAATATTATATGAGGCATCAGATGGACAGGAAGAAATTGCTATTCACAACACAATGAGTCACGTTCACATAAAATTTGAGCCCGGTCACTTTTATAGTTTCCGAGAAAAGCCCAACGTTAAGTTGTGTGTTGCCGAACAGAAAAGGCTAGTTTTCTCCCTTGTTTTTCTGATAACGTTCGTAAAAGGCTACAGATGTAAATACTTTGATGTAAAGAATAATCCTACAAAGTTTCAATCACATCCGATGAACTTTGTCAAAGATATAAAATGTCTAATTTTTCCTTTGACGCTGACCTGTGACCTTGAAAAAGGTCAAAGGTCAACGAAACCATCGTTAAAGTGTAGAGGTCATTGGAGGTCACGACTAAACAAAATATGAGCCCGATCGCTTTGATAGTTTCCGAGAAAAGTTTGTCAAAGATATAAAATGTCTAATTTTTCCTTTGACGCTGACCTGTGACCTTGAAAAAGGTCAAAGGTCAACGAAACCATCGTTAAAGTGTAGAGGTCATTGGAGGTCACGACTAAACAAAATATGAGCCCGATCGCTTTGATAGTTTCCGAGAAAAGTCCAACGTTAAGGTGGTGTCTACGGACGGCCGGCCGGACAGACTAACACTGACCGATTACATAGAGTCACTTTTTCTCAAGTGACTCAAAAACACTTCTGTAAAACCTGAGTACGTGGGAGTTGCAGCCCAGGAACACAGAAGAAGAAGTATGCTTCCAACTCTGTTTACACATCAGATTTCTTCTTCTTCTTCGTTCATGGGCTGAAACTCCCACGCTTTTTATGTGTATGATGGGTTTTTACCCCGTCATTTAGGCAGCCATACTGCCGTTTCATTTGAAATGCACATTTTTCTGTTGAATGGATACAGGATGGCGTGGCATACCTTTCTAAATTTAAACCTTTAAACTGTCACACTTCTATTGGGGAAGAAAGAAGCATTTAAAGTAGTGTGTGTTACAAAGCTCGGACAGTGTTCAAACACTCATAATGACTTTATTCAATGAAATGATGGAATACTATTACAACAAAACAACTGAGCACCTCTTCGTTATGAAGAAAATCAAAAGCTAAAATTTAAAAAACCAGACAAAATTGATCAAGTTTGAGTTTTTAAAGTACACGCACACTTCACGTTCAAATGGTCTCTCTACACAATCAACCTGTAGAATTCTCCTCTTGAAACTATTTGTACAACCCTTTTCCTCAAATTATAAAAATGTTATCTTGATCATTGTACACCAAACACATTCAATCAAATACTAGAAACAACATTCAAATAAAACAACACGCTGTAACAATGGAATGTTTAAGCAAGTACCGTACTTTCCGGGTCATAAGGCGCGACTTTTTTCCTCGAGTTCGACCCCTGCGTCTTGTATAACGAAGCGCCTAATCCGTGTATGAAATACGAAAAAAATCAAAGAGACCGCTTGAGTACCAGTCAAACAACTTGTGATAATGCATGTTTCAGCAACTAGGTACTGCCCTGCCTTTGATCTGGCCGCACACACAGATTTCCACTCTGTTAAACTCGGTCACTGACCCCGGTGCAGGAAGTGTTTCCTCTCTCAGATATGACAGGGGAACCGCCTCTCATGGCAAAAACTGGGTCATTGACCCCTGGGAAGAAGGTCGTGTCTATAAACAAGGCCACCCAGCTATCACAATGCCTTTGATCTGGCCGCACACACAGAGCACACATATTTTCACTCAGTACTGACCCCGGTGCAGGAAGTGTTTCCTCTCTCAGATATGACAGGGGAACCACCTCTCATGGCAAAAACTGGGTCATTTTGGTGCGCCCTATCGGCCCCCTGCGTCCAATGGGTGACTGGATTACAATTTTTTTTAAAAAGAAGGGGGTGCGTCTTGTATAACGAAGCGCCTTGTCACCCGGAAAGTACGGTAAACAACCCTGCAAGCACACTTGAAACAAACAGGTAATGTCAATGTTACAAAAGATTGCCCAATACAGTTTCATTGTCTTTTCTTACGGTGCACACACCAACATTTGTCATTGTATTTGCAAACGCTTGCACTTTGAGTCTTGTCAAATTACAAAGCGCAAACATTTCACAGACTCCCAGTCAAAAGACTAAAAAAACAAAAACCATTCATCTCCAAAGAAGGAACAAACACAACCAAAATGACAAATCTGCAGAACAAATGCATAAGCTCATGTAGAACAGAGCAGGATAAAAGCATGTCGGAGCATGTCGATCAAACGGGGAGATTCTTAGCAATTAACACAGACAATTGTGTGGGACTCAAAGTTTGCTTTGGTCCCCAAGTTACTAAATCATGAAGAAGAGTTGCTAGTACAAGTAGACTTGCAGCTCTAGTTTCTTGGTGCTATCATGCAGTTCTGAAAACCGAGGAACCTATTCATATTTTATATTAGATGGTGCTTTGCATTTAACAAAGTCAACTCAAAACATTACACTTTGAAAGTGCATCTTTTACTCGCTTCTTGTTCAAAGTATTTGAATTAGTCAAGGGCTACAGAGTACATTTCACACAACAAAGTGTCATCTGGTTCATTACACTCTAAACACTACTAAGCAGCATAGCTAACCAGGATCTCAGTATTAAGGACCAAAGAAACGCAAAGAAAAGTGAAACCACCATCGCATAATAGTGGAAGATTGGAGATAAAAAGTGGGTTAAAAAATGTCAACTACAATTTTCCTTTGAAATTATTTATGCATATTTTCTCCCCCTGTATTGAAGGTACATTAGACACCACCTCCCCCCCCCCCCCCCCCCCCCCACGACCCTGCTTACTGAGATCTTCTGTTCCTAATATCTACAGAATTAAATGTACCTCCATTTTAATGCTCCCTGTCTCTCCAAACCTCATTTTCTGATTTCTTGTTATCTTCAAAGGGGTTTCCACTGTAATAAAATTGCAACATGCCAGTAATAAATATTAATAACAAATGAACAAATACGGACATAACATTCTTTCTTTCTTTCTTTATTTGGTGTTTAACGTCGTTTTCAACCACGAAGGTTATATCGCGACGGGGAAAGGGGGGAGATGGGATAGAGCCACTTGTCAATTGTTTCTTGTTCACAAAAGCACTAATCAAAAATTTGCTCCAGGGGCTTGCAACGTAGTACAATATATTACCTTACTGGGAGAATGCAAGTTTCCAGTACAAAGGACTTAACATTTCCTACATACTGCTTACAAAAATTGACTATATTCTATACAAGAAACACTTAACAAGGGTAAAAGGAGAAACAGAATCCGTTAGTCGCCACTTACGACATGCTGGGGAGCATCGGGTAAATTCTTCCCCCTAACCCGCGGGGGGACATAACATTCTGGTACAACAGATAATTGCAGAGAAAGACAAAGGATAAACATTATTTCTGACACACCTTTGCTTATAACATCAAGCACTTCACATTAGAATCAATTGCATTCATTACACAAATAATTGTTGTAGTGAACAATCTAAGAAATAGACAAAAAGGTATGTGCTTCAATAAAACATTGCAAACCTACTTCCTTGGCAATCCAATGTAACAATGTTTTTTATTTTATTTTTAACCTACATTTCTGCTACTGCATTCATACCATGTCATTCATGATATGTCAGTAAATATCTTTAAAAATATGTAGTTATGTAAAGGCACATGCAAGCAATTTTGAATTATACAGTAACAAACAGTTCTATATTTTACAAAAAAATATTAACCGAACTTGTGTGTGTGTGTGTGTGTGTGTGTGTGTGTGTGTGTGTGTGTGTGTGTGTGTGTGTGTGTGAAATGAAACTAAAGTTATCTATATTTGGCCACCAGTAAACTACCATCAGCTACTGGAATCAACAGTACCGTTATACCAATCAGTTCAAAGAACACATTTAGACAAAAAACAAATAAACTCAAAAGACGATCATTCACAGTTTTTGTTTTCACAGTAATGTGTCACTCACCCCAAACAGGTGTTTTCCTCCCGACCTTCCCTTTTACTAAATATTGATAACAAACTTGTTGATCTTCTAATTTATGATAGTGGACTTGTGATCAAAATGAAAGAGTGTGTTTCTTTTCCTCTGTTTGTGATCCAAACTTTTGAGAGAAAAAAACAGCGCTAGGAGATATTTTTGATAGTCCTTGCAAGAAAAAGAAGTTACAATAATAAAAAGTACTAATAAAAGGCGATTTTTGTATGAAAATAAAAATGCAATACATTTTCTGCAGATTAAAAGTGTGTGCAATAATTGTTCACACAAATGGTAAAGACAACAGTTTTGGAAGAACATTTTTTAACTAAAATGAAAAACTGAACATCGTTTGAGAGATAGTGCACCCCTGAAAGAGACAGAATGTTGCCCTTTTTCTGTCCTTCTGACAGATTAAAAGAAAAAATGCTGGTGATTAAAGACTTAATCGTAAGTCACTGTCTTTCAATGAAACATTCATGACATCAAAACACGAGTTGGACGGAAGATGACACATATACACACACATGTGCACCAACATATGCATCGATACGGCAGTCATTGCTCTCGCTTGTACTTTCAGATACATGTACATAACTTTTGGCGAACACATCTCCGATCTGCACAACATTTCTTCTCATATGGCAAGTAGGCAGTATAGGAAAAGAGAAGTAAACTATTACAATGACATGTATAAAGCACAAAATTGTAGTTGTAACTAATCTCTCTACATGGCTGCCAACCTTATGACTATGAAATTCCTGTGGGGGGTCTGGGGGCCGGTATGTTATGCTAAAAATTGCTATTCATTTAACAAAAGCCTTTTTTTTTCTTTTTCTGTTTTCGGCAGCATTTTTAGAAGGCCCAAACCGGAAAGAACACAACTTATTATCGACTTGGCTGGTCTCGGTTGATCAAAGCGTCTTTTCACCAATTTCGTCCCCCAAAAAGAGGCTGCTTTCACAAATTATTTTTGAAAATTTCCTTTTGGGGGAAATCGAACAAATTTCGGGATTTCGTGACAGATTTCAAACATCAGGAGATTCCGAAAAATTCGAGAAGGTTGGCAGCTATGTCTCTATCTTTCCCTCTCACACACACACACTCTCTCTCTCTCTCTTTCTCTCTTTATAATATAGATATCTTCATGATAATATTATCATTGGTGAATATAATCTCACCATTGAAATTTCTTCAAGATAAAAACCCACTCCCTTAAAAAAAATCAACAAGTACTACAGTTTCTCTGCACTAAAATGTACACACAAATTATGTATCAGCTCTGGCATGCTTGAACTCTATCCAACATGCCAGAACAAGCCAACACTGCAGAACAACTTTGAAGAATTCACAAATAAATATCAGAGAAGAGAGGTGCATCAGTTTGAAGAATGGCACTCTAGCACCTGAGAATTCTGTCCTCAAGGTACAAAGTGTTTTCAGCGCCCACAGCAATGAGACACGCATAATGTAAGGCATTTATTAGACATGTTTACCCCCAAAACTTGACAAGAGTAACGGTCAAGTAAAAAAATAGTAATCTGATGACCAAAATAGTAACCAATGGGTTACAAACGCCAACATTAGCAACACAAACCTAATTTGAAGCACATTTGAATATCGTAGTCTGGACTCAAATGGAGTATTTTTTCCCCCACAAATCCTAAAAGTTAGTCATAAATAACTTCAAAATAGTAAGGGTAAACAGGTCTGTCAACGCCCACAGCAACAATACGCACACAATTAAGGCATGTTTACAATACATGATATTGTGAAATAACTCAAGTCGGGGTTTTCATGGGGCGTGGAAGAGTTGTATACCCTAAAGCATTGGCAGGCTGAGCTATATAGAGTCTAGTGAAGAACTCTTCTTAGTTTTTACTCACATCACTTAGATAAAAGTGTATCTTTCACATATCCACTGAAAGAAGAAGCCACATCACCTTTAAAAAATTGTTGCGGAAATAATCAACGAGAAGATGTTATTGGTTAGTTTGGTACGCACCAATGATCACATCTTGTTGCACGTGTAATATAAATTCACAGAATGACCACGACGCACAGCGTTTCCAGCACAGATGACTTAGCACAGGGATGTGTGCTAACTTTGGTCAACACACACACACACGCATGCACACTCACACTCACACACACACACACACACTCACAAACACACTCTCTCTCTCTCTCTCAAACGTACATCCATTCGCGTTCAAGAAAACATAGTGCTGTGTGTCACATCGTGATAGTAATTCCTGAAGACAGTCTCCTCTTTGCAGATCTCCATGGCAGCGTAGACGTGCATGAGAAGACGAGGGAAGCGCGACGTGAAATACTGTACGAACTCGTCAGGCACGCGACCAAGTGATGCTTTCACCTCTTCTGGTAGCTCCCGGTAGTGGTGTTTCTGCAAAAGAAAGCAGAGAAAACATGTATGCATTCTTTACTGATCTTCTTAGTTATTACACTTTTTGAATGTAACATTCTACCAACATATACGTTTCTGTTCTGGCTATCAATGCACAGTGAAATCTCTGTTATAACCTATTCTATGACAACACCTTACATAGCTGCCAACTTTTTCCAGATAAAAATAGGGAGGAATGAGCAGCGCCGAGCCGACGGCCCGAAGCGCCTAGAATGCTAGGGGGGTCCGGGGGCATGCCCCCCCCGAAAAATGTTTGAAAGAAAGGATGCAAAATGGTGCGATCTGGTGCATTCTGAGGATTACAATTGCCAGATTCTGGCAGCAAATTTTGTCACAAAAAAGGAAGAATGAGCTGGAGAGAGAGTAGATGTAGTAGTGAGTTACCAATGCACGTCAAGCTTCCTTCTACAGTATTTCATACTTCTTGACAGTCACATCTTCCAATGGTGTGGGGGAAGATATCTTTTGCTATCACAGTTCACAACAGCACCAAAATCATAGTTCATGTTAGTTACTACCTTTTACTTTGTTTTGCTGTTCTTGAATGAGCTTCACTATCCCCCCGGCCTCCATGTCCGATGCTGATATCTTCGCGGCACTTGGTGCAAAACGCGAAATGTATGCCGCGTCTTGTCGATTCGGAGATGAAGTCATACTCTTGTTTGTAACTCTTTTGAAATTTTACAAGAACTTTCGGCCGCTGGACCGTTGTTTTCTTCATTTTGTGGTCGTCTGCTGCTGCTTCTTCTTCTGCTTCTCATCCACATTCGACTGAAGCGCATGTGCTAGCCACAAATTTTGCCTATTCTCGTTTAGTTTCGATTTTGATCACAGCGTTTGTGTGACAAAGCCTCGCGCTGAGCGAGATTTCAGAAGTGAAACTACGCCGAGTACAGGCGCTTGAAAATACACTCCAGTCATTATATAACTACACTCGAACAATTTTTAATCAGGAAACTTTTGCACTACAGTAGTCCCTTCCATTTCCGGCCCTTTCGTGGGCGTGAACCTACCCGGAGCGGCCAGCTTTCCCATGACTAATGAGTTTTCCTTCTATAATTGACTCTTAATGGCCGTTAACCTGTCTGACGCGGTCAACGGTCACTGATTTTTGCCCTAAGGTGCCCCTCTTACTCGACAGGAGCGGCCACTTAACGGCCACTTGTCACTTTCGCGGGCGAGCGCCTGTGGTGTGTGTGTGTGTGTGTGTGTGTGTGTGTGTGTTGTGTGCACAGACGGCACAGCACGAGCAGACGACATGAATACTTACGCATGCGCAAACTGTAAATACAGACATGCGCATACATGTACATTTACGGCAGTCACTTCCGGATCGATCACAGCTGATGTGAGTTTGAAACACTTGTTTATCTGACACTCAAATACATATATAATAATCCAAACAACACACATAGAAACATACGAAACAATAGCTTAGCCTGGACGATCGAGTTAAACACGCAAATAATTAAGATGTATAAACGAAAGCAAAACTAACAGAGACAATGAATCGGCGGCTCGTGGATGATCGCTTTCTTTTCTTCATGAAAACTTGATCGTGTTTTTTGGGTTTTTTTGGAGGAGGAGGGGGCCTGTAATGAACGGCCACCTGATATTTGCGGTCACCTTTGCAATGACTAATGGGTGACCGGATATGGCAGGTACTACTGTATTCGGGAAAATCCGGGACTGGACATAAAATCAGGAATTTCCCGGTTTTCTAGGGAGGGTTGGCAGCTATGCACCTTAGAGCATAAAAGCACTCACAGAAAATACACTTCCACCACACCAGCACAAATAAATCTACCAAGCAAATAAGAAATGGTTTCCTTGTGAGTGTATGAGGAACGATTAGCCTGTCATTGGTTTAAACAATGTTTTATTCGTGATTAACATGTTCATGTGATTTACATTGTCATAATGTGAAAACAACAACCAGCCTACGGCTTATGGTGGTGTCTTCACAACAACCAGCCTACGGCTTATGGTGGTGTCTTCACAACAACCAGCCTACGGCTTATGGCGGTGTCTTCACAACAACAAGCCTACGGCTTATGGTGCTGTCTTCACAACAACAAGCCTACAGCTTATGGTGCTGTCTTCACAACAACAAGCCTACAGCTTATGGTGGTGTCTTCACAACAACCAGCCTACGGCTTATGGCGGTGTCTTCACAACAACAAGCCTACGGCTTATGGTGCTGTCTTCACAACAACAAGCCTACAGCTTATGGTGGTGTCTTCACAACAACAAGCCTACAGCTTATGGTGCTGTCTTCACAACAACAAGCCTACAGCTTATGGTGCTGTCTTCACAACAACAAGCCTACAGCTTATTGCGGTGTCTTCACAACAACCAGCCTACGGCTTATGGTGGTGTCTTCACAACAACCAGCCTACGGCTTATGGTGGTGTCTTCACAACAACCAGCCTACGGCTTATGGTGGTGTCTTCACAACAACCAGCCTACGGCTTATGGTGGTGTCTTCACAACAACCAGCCTACGGCTTATGGTGGTGTCTTCACAACAACCAGCCTACGGCTTATAGTGGTGTCGTCAACGGTCATACACGTAAAATTCCACTTGTGCAAAATACACCAGTGTACATGGGAGTTTCAGCCCACGAACGAAGAAGAAGTGGTGTCGTCACAACAACCAGCCTACGGCTTATGGTGGTGTCTTCACAACAACCAGCCTACGGCTTATGGTGGTGTCTTCACAACAACCAGCCTACGGCTTATGGTGGTGTCTTCACAACAACCAGCCTACGGCTTATGGTGGTGTCTTCACAACAACCAGCCTACGGCTAACAAACTTGCAATCAGAAGTAAGAACATGGCAGACAGTTGAGTCCTTACACAATATGCAAAAACAGTCGTCTAAGCAGAAGAATACGTAAAGGATAGTAATCAGTAACTAATCAGAACAAGAGAAACCAATTTGGGGACAAGTATTTAGACCGGGGCTTGTCATTGGTTTGAATACAGTATCCCTGCGTTAGTCCATTGGCCTATGCCAATACCAGCATTAATACTGTCATTAAATCTTGTGAATGACTCACCTTGTTTCTCATGGCCCGTAACAAATCTCTCACAGATTTTCCTTTGTATGTGCGAAACCTCCGCAGATCTGAGGAAAAGGAAAAATTGAAGTTAATGTTACGTACACATCATGGTTGACAATAATATCATTAAACTTAAAACATGCTCTTTATAAAGGTACACTTTGACGTCATTGTGCTGACTGACTCATTCACATAACAGTGCTCACCAATGTTTTTACACAGAATAATAACTTGACGTTTGTTCCTGTTACAAGTAGTGCTCCTTAGTGACTGTCAAAACTGGCAACCCTTGTGATAGTGAAACCTCAAGTGTAGCAATATACATTTGAAATTAATATCATTACTCTGCAGCAAACAATCACTTATCTCCCATGGCACAGACAATTCCAAATTGATACTAACCTCACAGACACAGGTGGGAGATTAGAACAAATATTTTACAATGAATGAACCGCTAGAAAAATGACTACAAACATGCTTTACACCAGTGCATCCACTGTACACACATTCACACCGTCAAAGACACATGCATGCATGCACCCACCCACCGACGCATGCACGCACGCACATTCACACACACACCCCTAACCACACAGACACACACACCCTCTCCAACACCCTTTTTTCACTGTTTTTGTCACCATTTTGTAATTCCATGGTGATGGCCTTCCTCCAGTCGAACTTGACGACGAACAATCCGTTCTTCTCCAGGCTCTCCACCACAGGGCTTGTCTCTTCCTCCTTCTCTATCCTGTCGCTCACATCCTGCCGCAAACAAACACAGTCAACTTGTGTCAACAACAACAAATTTGACACTAAAAACAAAAATATATAAATCTAAAAAATGTACAAAAATTAAAAAAAGGATGGGGAAAGTGAACTAATTACTTACTCAACTGTGACAAGCAGCAGGTTCCCTTGCATTCTATGAGTTTATGTGGACCATGAATAATTGAAAGTTCACTGACACATAGTGAAAAATACTGTACTGACACTTCCCAAAGCTTGAAAAGTGTTCATGCCATGCTGGGAAATCCGGATAAGCACTGGGTCCGGGGATGAATGTGAACAAGCAACCATATGGAGCATAAAGACATGCAAAAGTAATGGGATATAGATCTCCCTTCTACAATATATGTCTTCCATCAGGTGGGTAGCAGATCTTCACAAGTCTTGGAGACTGCTAAACTACAACCAGACATGAGACCAGCAAATGTTCAAAAAGTAGGAAAGTAAGCCGGGGTCCAGGGGCAACGCCCCGGTAGGGGGTTCAGGGGGGCAAAGCCCCCCTGACGGAAAATGAATGTTAGAATTATAAAGGCCATTTTGGGGCCTCTCCTGATAGCAAAAAATTAGATCATGCCTTTTTAAAAAGCTATACAAACCACAAGAATAATATGTTTTAGCATTTTAAACAAAAGTGTAATTTATAACAATCACACACACACAAAACTGACTTGAAAACTTTCAGAACCAACACATTTTTTTCACCAAGTCCGTATTTCACCACGCAGTGGCCGTTGTCGCAACACGTGCACACTGCCTGACCGGGAATGGATATCTTGGCGATACTGTCGCCAACTGATGAGCTGGCGCCTTTCTTTCTTGTTGATAATGACAGTCACTTCTTCTGACAGCCAGTTGGCTTTCCATTTGTTTTTCACACTTTGGTCGTTGATCATAAGAGCTTCCACAGCTGACAAAACAATACAGAATCCAGACTCCATGATGCTACCCTTTTCACCTTCGGCGTTTGGAGATCGGCAGCCAATCAAAACAACCCGCAAACCGCCATCGGTGAATAATTAGGCCTAGGCGATACTGCTATGGGTTCACGCGAGTGCTGGGGTGCGAATGCACTGACTTCAGACGCAGACAGCTTCACTGAGCTGAACGGTTCATACCACCACCACCACCCCCCCCCCCCCCCCCTTTTTTTCTCAACGAATTTGCATCGATCTCAAGAATGGTCTGTGAGCTAAGGAAAATATCGGAATTCCGATAAAATTCGGACCAGTCCCATGTCTGTACAACACACACTCCAAACAGATGTACAGTGGTACCCTCGGTTGAGAGGACACCTCACTTGAAATGACACCTTCTGGTGTCCCTTTCTCTATTATCTCCATCAAAATATACCTGCCATGACAGGCCACCTGAAGTGTAGGTTACATTTTGTCTGGTCCCAAGTGTGTCCTTTCATCGCAGGTAACACTGTACAATGCTTCTTCCACAGCTATTTCCAGTGACACAGAAAAGCTTTGGAAAGAAAAAGCCAGTGAACATGAACACCACACTATCTTTACCTGGAAGAACGCTAGCTGTTTCTCCAGACTCCAGAAAAAGGGATGTTTCAACACTGCCGCCACGCATGGTCGCTCTTCTGGCTTGAAGCTTATCATCGCCTCCACCAGCTCTCGGCACACCACGTTTTCTGCAGGGACAAAATCCATCAAAGCAATGAAGCACTTTTCTTCAATGATATGAAAAAACTGAACATGTATGAACACTCTTTTTCTGATGAAACAAAATTGTCAACCACTCAAAGCACCATGACAAATCAATCGACACAAACAGCTGAAAGGTTGGAGTAACAAAAATAATTTTGCATTACCATCCCCTCGCAAATGTTCCAGGTAGAAGTCTCCAGACAAGATGTTTGCTTGACGCTTGAGTGAATCGCCAAAAGGGTGCTTCCCCTTGGTGACAGCGTAATACAGAACACACCCAGCGGAAAAGATGTCCACTGCACACGTCTGAAAACATAGCGACATTTGGTTCAAGTCTTGTCTCTCGGTAAAGTATGCTCTCAAGCGGAGAAAATACGGGCATGCAACAATAAGTTCAATTGTTTCCTGTCATTTGAAGCATTCTTCAGAGAGCAGGTAGATTACCTATATGGCAAAAAGATGCTTTTCTGATTATCCTGAGATCATCCAGGAGTTACTACTGAAATATTCCAAGAAATACCTCAAGCAAATCTATTTTCTTGAACATGATTACATTGTGCACTTACAATTCTGCAGCTTGCGCCAATTATTCAAAGTCAAGGGGATTGAAAAATCATTTTAGATACACATACCAACATACTTTTGAATTCAGAGAAAAAAACCCTTTAAAATCCCTCGGAGAAAAGAGAATTACAGTATGATGAACTCACAGTTCTGGCATCGTTTTCCAGCATCTCTGGAGCAATCCAGCCTTCTGTTCCAGCAGCCCCCGAACGTCTGGAAAAGGACAGCCTCCCAGCAGCAAGCTTTTTGCAAAGACCAAAGTCAGAGATGAGCGCTCTGATTTGTCCCTTGGCATCAGGCATCGAGATCAGGACGTTCTGAGGCTTCACGTCTCTGTGAACTGAAACAAAACAACAGAAAAGTCCTTTTTTTTCTTTTTTTCTAACAAATTACATTTTACAAAGGAAAACATGAATGTTCTTCAAATGATGTACATCAATATACATTGTAATACAATCAAGTTGGCGTTTTAATGAAACAGATCCTGTGATTGGTCAGAATGCCACAACTCATTAAAAAATTACCGGTCATTAATTGTCGATAACCACTCGCTAAAAAAGTCATTAACCACCTGCTGGCAAGGCGCATTGATACAACCTCAACTAGTCTCGGTTAGCTTTGAGGGTCATTTTACAAGTAGGAAATATGAAGGCCAACGAAATACTGAGACCATAAGGCATGCGAAGTGATGACGTCGAATACGTGACGTAAGTTGATGCATGAATTATTCCGGACTACGTCAGTCAATTCCAAAGATCGCTTTTGTGATGAAAAGAATTTGTTTTAGAGTTTGCTGTCCAGAAACCCGTCAAAAAAGAAGGGAAAATGTATGTGAAAGAAAACAAAACAGGAGCAGAGTGGTAAGATAGGAATACAGAGACATATTTCTTGGGACTTGACCCTTGCAGGTAGGTGGACTGAAAGTAGTGTGTGAACAGAACAGAATCAATTCTGTCTGTTTACCATCGCATGAAAGCAGGAAAGAGATCGTCGTCAGATTGAATTACAATAACATTAACATGCTTCCATTTGAAACTTCTCGGTCTTCATCGTGGGTTGACGCCCTCCCAAAGTCTAATTGAAGGGCGTCAATCCACGATGACGACTTCGAAGTTTCAAATGGAAGCATGTTAATGTGTAATTGTTATACATTGTTTAAAGGACTGTGTTGAGAGTGTCTGGGTTTTGAAGTGTTCTAGTTTCTGTGCTGATGAGTGTGCGAGGTGAATGCTCCTTTTAACTATTGACTTCACATAAAATGGAAAGATGACATCCATACTTTGGTTGGCTGTGGTTCTAGAGAATTTACAGAGAATACTGCACAACTCTACTGGGACTTTGGCTGGTAAAAAAAAAAATAATAAAAAAAAAATAATAAAAAAATTAAAAGTAATTGCATGAAACTCAACCAAAATCTACAACCTAGCCTGGTATGTTACCCATACCATACATTACTTGCTTCCATTTGTTTCACAGTCTCTTCCTCGTATGAGTCAAAGGTTCAAAACACTTTTTTCTTTGCTCATATTGTAACATCTTTCCAGGTTCTTTTAGTATCATTCAAAAAAGATACAGTGGAACCCCTCTGTCAGGACCTTCCACAATCTGAGAAAATCAGGTCTAATAAAGGAGGAGGTCTTTAAATGGGGGTACATTTACACAGGTTATTAACAAAAAGTCTGAGAAAACATGGTCTCAAAAGGGAGGGAATCTTGAATTGGGGGGTCTTAAAAGGGGGGTTCCACTGTAACTGAAAGCAAAGACCAGTGCCTCACCTATGTCCAAGGAATGTAGATGTGCGATGCCATTCATGGCCTGATGCAGCACAGTGATGGTGTCGGGCATGGGACCGGGCAAGTCTTTGTCTGCCAAGTAATCTGCCAGTGTCGCTGTACACAGCTCCAGAGCGATGTAGCGAAACTGTTGGTCTGCTTCCTGCAATGAAACACAACACACAAAATATGTCTAAAAACACATTGTAGCCTTCATAATTCTTCACAAAATCATCCACAACCTAAGTATCTAAAATGTGAACCAGCTTCACAATTACTTCAGGAAACTGATCATTAAGGATTTACATGGGTGGGACTGAAAAATGTCATTCTGTGTATAATTAACAACCAAAAAACGTCACCACAGACATTACGAATCCGGATTTCTGGCATATACCGGAAGAACCCCACCCATGGATTTAATGAAGCTTAAAAAGGAAGAATGAAAAGTTAGTGCTGTGATGACATACCATGCAGAAATAGCGAATGACGTTGTGATGTTGGTCCGATTCTCTCAATAACTCCACCTCCCGGTCGGCAAAACTAAAACACTCTGGTAGCAGTCTCTTTACTGCCACGGCACGGCCCTCAAATGTACCCCTGAAAAGCAGGTGTAGATTAGAGCAGCTACCAGACATAGTCTGTAATTAATCTGTTATAGAATGGATACAAAATATTACCCGAATGTCATTTCCTGCTTGCACTGACATATTAAAAAGTATTTCAGCAGGGTTTTCCTTACTCTGATAACTTTCAATGTAGACAAAATCAAAATAAATCCAAAAACAAAGAGACTGCCAATACAAGAATACAAGAAAGGTAATTTGTTGACAAAACAATACGTTACAATCACAAATATGTCGACCCAACAGTCTTTTAAATGCACAGACAAACAAGATTTCATTTGCTTGCGGTTTACCAGCAAGCGGCCGAAAACTCAACCAAGCTAAGTTCTTGTTTGTCTGTTCCTACAAATTACCTTTCTTGTTTTTTGATATTCAATGTAGACAACAAATTTCTTTGTTTTACTCTGTAAGTTGATAAATATGTCAGAAGACTGATTCTGCATAACTCTTGTTCACTCTAGTCTTCAGGAACTTTCTTCCCTTTACAAACTTAACTCTTTAGCCATTTACAAAATGAAAGCGGGAATGCCTGACTGCACATAAAATGTCTGATCTAATGTAGCAAAACATCTCTGTAATTCTGTGGCCATGTCAAACTTACCTGTACACAAAGGTGCCTTCACAGCCATGACCCAGAACAGCCTTAGGGTTGAATGTGATCTTTCCGATCTCTATGTGACCGTTAGGCAAGACTGCAACAAATATTTAACATATAATGTATGAGTGCAATATCAACGCTGTACAAAAACAAATGATTATTGTGTTAGGCGAAAATAATCGTGGTCAACAGTTTACGAACAGTACAAAGAAGCTGGGCTTTAGATGAGAGTGGGATTAAGAACAAGCTTGGGGAGATGGAGAGGTGGCGGGGGGAGGGAGAATACCAGATGACATTGACTCTCAGTGTTGTTCTCAGTCATTGTCTTCGGTCATTAACACATACGTTTTTTTTATTTATCTGACGCATTGATCTCAATCCTGGCTGGTTGACCGTCCGATAGTTTTGACATGTAGATGTTCTTACGAAACAATGATTTTGTAGCCAGGACATTTAGACTCATTGTAAGGCTTCTTTTTAAGCCTACTGTCTATATGATACTTACCGAGACAGTACTATTCTTGCACATTATCTATTATAGGCCGAAAAAATTGGACAAAACGCTGAGTGGGTACAATTATCTCCCATAACCATGCGCCACCGTGGATCCCAAGCACTGTCCGAGTGCTTCCCCCTTACAGGATGTAGGTGGCGCGTCCTCTTTCTTTATGAGCTGCAGACCCTCAAAAAGCCCATAACATATCAAGAGGGGAGGCGGGAGGGAAACTCTAATAGTACTGTCTCGGTAAGTATCATATAGACAGTAGGCTTAAAAAGAAGCCTTACAGTCAATATAACACTTACCTCGACAGTACTATTCTTGCACAGAATACCAGAGTGGTGTGAGGGTGATATGTAGAGTATTAAACTCCTTAATCAAAATCACTTAAATCCAAGGATTAAGATACCCAGGCAATTTTCGAACAGTACTACCGTAAAAGAAAATATACCCAAGAAACATACCTTAGACTGACGTGACCATGCTAGCAACCACTGCTGTGTGGTGAACTCAATGTCAAAGTCCAGGCCACTCAAAGCTTGAATACCACTGAGTCTACGGCAAGTGGCTAAAGCGATGAGGAACAATTAGTCTTAAAAATCAGCAACTTGATACTGATGCCTGCCAGGGGTTCAAACTCATTGCTACGCAGGAGTTTGAGGACCAGAAAGACATCCCCCTTGGGAAATGAAACCAGAGGTTTAGACACCGCTGCATTGCTAATACCCGAAAGGACATTAGCGATGAGGGAGGACCTGATCAAGTGTTCAGTTCTGCGACCAGTAGCGGCCGCAATCGTGGAAGCGATGGCAGATCTGTATCCAAGAAGAGTCTTAGAAGAAAGACTCTTCTTTTGATACACTTCCACCAGGAAGTTGGCCAAGTCCTGTGTTGAGGGATAAAGCGGCTTTATCCCCTTGGACAAGGCGAAGGTGGCCCAAGCTCTCCAGCGTAAGTCGTAGAGCTGATTAGTTGATCGCCTCTTAGCGTTCAAGGAAAACTCTACTGAACTCTTGTGCAATCCTAGTGCAAGCAGTTTGGAGCGCACAAGAGCCATGCGGTCAAGCACAGACTCTCTGGACGTGGATGAGGGAGGCATGATCGAGGCTGGAGCAGACCTCCCCCGTCCAGATCCAGAGGTAGAGGGTCTACGTGGGTGAGACCGCGAAGATCTGGAAACCACGGAGCTGTTGGCCAGTAAGGCGCGACCAAAATCAGTCTTGGTCGTTCCTGCAGATATTTTGCCAGCACCCTCGGAATCAGAGATGTCGGGGGATAGGCGTAAGCATCGAGGAGCCTCCACAAGAGAGTGAATGCGTCCAAGTGGAACGCATTCATGTCTCGAAAGGGGCTGACGTACCTGGGAAGCCGAGCGCTGAATCGAGTTACGAACAGATCGATCAGAGGACGGTCCCACCTTGCCCACAGACGCTGTAGAACGTTGTGAGCGATGGTCCATTCTGTGGAGAGAACCTGATCGCCCCGACTGAGAATGTCGGCCAGGGCGTTCAGTTTCCCCGGAACGAACTGGACTGACATCCGGACCTGATTGGTCTGGCACCAGAGCAGAATCTCCTCCGCCAACAGGGAGAGGGACCGAGAATTGGTGCCCCCCTGGTGGCGAAGGTAAGCTAAGCATGTGGTGTTGTTGTCCCCGTTGAAAATCAGAGGGGCCAAGGACAGGCCGAATGGGAGGGCCCGAAACTCGAACACCGTGCCCTCCCAAACGAACCAGAGCAGATGTCGGTACCCCAGGGCCACCAGGATGTGGAAGTAAGCATCCTGGAGGTCCCAGACATGGCCCAATCGTTTGGCCGGATGGCCAACCGGACCGACGAAGGGGTTTCCATCTTGAACTTGCACCTGTGAAGGTACAAGTTCAAGGTGGAGAGGTCCAACACCGGCCTGAACCGGCCGTCCTTTTTGGGGACGGTGAACAGGCGGGAGCAGAACCCCAGAGAAGGCTGAGAAAGGGGGTAGACCGCCTTCTTCTCGACCAACGAGTTCACCTCGTCCTGAAGAGCCTGCCATCTGGCAGGCTCTCGAGGAGGGGGGAACGTCCAAGGTAGAGCGGACAATGGAGGTTGTGACGACAGCGGTAGAGAAAACCCCGACCACACCACCCTCAAGAAAAACTGGTTGGAGACCAGTCTGCCCCACATGCCGCGGGCCCGAAAAAAGGAAACCGCCGGACGAAAGAGGGGCAACTTGAGGGGGCGTCAACGTAGGGCCGGGACTCACTGAAAATTCTGCTGGCGGGCAGGCGCAGGCTTGCGACCACCCCCCCTGGTGGTGCTGCTTCCCCTTACCTGTCTGAGCACCCTTCGTCTTGCTTGGGAACGCAACAGGCGCCTAAGAGGAGGAAGAAGGAGGCAGTGAAACTGGCTTCTTCTTCTTCTTCTGAGGCTGGGAGCTGGAGGTGACTGTAGCACTTCTCTTACTCCCCGCCGCCGTCGCCGAAGCAGCGAGGCCAACCATCAGAGAATCAGTGTTCCTCTGGCGTGTGGACTCCACCACAGAACGAACAGTGTCCGGATGAAAGAGGGAAGAAGGCTGAGGAAACGTGTTCCTCAGACTCTTCCTCATATCCGGAGGCACTATAGAAGTAGGCAGAAAATGATCACGGAACAGGGCCAAAAAAGTGGACCCGTGTTCCAATGGCCAATTCTGCCGCAGACGTCACGCACGATCGCACGGCATGCAAAGCCCGATCCACTCGAACCGTGTCAAGGACCCGAGTGGAATCGGACTCTGCCCGATTGGGAGGGTCCAACAGTGTGGACAGCGTGCTCATCCATGTCAAGGCCTGTGATTGGGCCTCGACTGTGGAAGAAACGGTGGCCTCAAGATTGTGGAACGAAGCAGAGCTCAGTTCCACCTTCTTGACCGAAGGCACCTCCCCAACGAACACATCACCGTCAGTCCCACCCTAAACACTCGAAGTCTGGAAAGGGAGAGTTCGAGAGTCAAAGGGAAAAGGGAGGGACGAAACAGATTGGACACGAGGAAACAGTGGAGGTGCGCCTCCCGAAGGAAAGCATGGCACTGAACCCGCGTCCTCCCGAGGAACATAGGTCGCGTTTGCACGTGAATCTGTACTCCTCAGGCGATGTGCTGCCGCTTCCACCGTGGCACTTAGACTAGGGTGGAACGCGAATTGCCGGCGGCCGGATCGTTCATAAAACGAGCCGCCGGCAGACGCGGCGTGAGCCTCCCGCGCCCGGGCCGAAGCGGACTCAAAGGACGAGAGGGCGTCTCAGGGAAGGACGTCCTGAAACTGTTCAAACGTCCTTCTAGCTGTGCGAGGACGAGCCTCCTGCCTCTCGTCCTCAGACCCCGGGTCCACGTCCTGTGTGTCAACACTAGACGACAGACGCTTAAGAGAGGCATCCGTGACGTCAAGACGCCGCGTGATGTCTGTCATGTACTGTTGGAAAGTACGAAGCATAGCTTCGGAAGTTCCATCAGAAACCGGCAAGGGTAGAGGTTCAGTGTTAACCTCAGGGCGACCCTGATCCTCCTCCCTATCGTCCTCCGACTCACTCTCCTCTTCACTTCCCGACAACTCCTCAAAAGCAGGAGTGTAGGGAGCTTGAGGGGGAAGAGCCGAAAGCGATGAAGCAGGCTGTGAAGAAACGCCCACAGAAGCAAGAGGCCGCGAAGACCCCTGCCCCAAAGACGAAACGTCTCCAGCAGCCGAAGGGGGAGAAAAACAACAACCCTGCGACTGTTGGGTCAGCCCAGCCAACGAACCCCCGCCATTTATAGACTGAACAGGAACCCATGGGGTCTGATCAGAAAAGAAATGGTCCGGTCCGGTCGGGGGTGCCGATCCGGTCCGGTAGGGTGGTCCGGTCCGGTGCCGTACCATCCGGAGGTCCCGTTCAGCACCGAACCATCGTACCCACAGAGGTGTTCGGGTGGTTAGGTCCGGACGTGGACATACCGTACCATCCGGACCCGTAGGTCCGGTGGTCCGGTTCGGTGCCAGACCATCCAGACCAACAGAGGTGGTCGGGTGGTCCCGCACCGGACCATCCGGACCCGTAGGTCCGGACCCGTAGGTCCGGTACCATCCGGAGGTCCTGTTCGGCACCGAACCATCCGTACGCACAGAAGTGTTCGGGTGGTTCGGTCCGGGCGTGGACGTACGTACCGTACCATCCGGACCCGTAGGTCCGGTTCGGTGCCAGACCATCCGGACCAACAGAGGTGGTCGGGTGGTCCGGACCGGTCCGGTAGGGTGGTCCGGTGTTCCGGTCCGGTGTTCCGGTCCGGTCCCGTACCATCCGGAGGTCCCGTTCGGTACCGAACCATCCGTACCCACAGAAGTGTTCGGGTGGCTCGGTCCGGACGTGGACACACCGTACCATCCGGACCCGTAAGTCCGGTATGGTCCGGTTCGGTGCCAGACCATCCGGACCAACAGAGGTGGTCGGGTGGTCCGGTCCGGACCGGACCACCGGTCCAGCACCGGACCATCCGGACCCGTGGGTCCGGTCCGGTCCCGCACCATCCGGAGGTCCCGTTCGGCACCGAACCACCCGTACCCACAGAAGTGTTCGGGTGGCTCGGTCCGGACGTGGACATACCGTACCATCCGGACCCGTAGGTCCGGTTCGGTGCCAGACCATCCGGACCAACAGAGGTGGTCGGGTGGTCCGGACCGATCCGGTAGGGTGGTCCGGTGTTCCGGTCCTGTCCCATACCATCCGGAGGTCCCGTACGGCACCGAACCATCCGTACCCACTGAAGTGTTCGGTCCGGACGTGGACCTACCGTACCATCCGGACCCGTAGGTCCGGTGGTCCGGTATGGTCCGGTTCGGTGACAGACCATCCGGACCAACAGAGGTGGTCGGGTGGTCCGGTACCGGACCATCCGAACCCGTAGATTCGGTCCGGTCCCGCACCATCCGGAGGTCCCGTTCGGTACCGAACCATCCGTACCCACAGAAGTGTTCGGGTGGCTCGGTCCGGACGTGGACATACCGTACCATCCGGACCCGTAGGTCCGGCATGGTCCGGTTCGGTGCCAGACCACCCGGACCAACAGAGGTGGTCGAGTGGTCCGGTCCCGACCGGACCACTGGTCCGGTACCGTACCCTCCGGACCCGTAGGTCCGGTGTGTTCCGGTTCGGTGCCAGACCACCCAGACCAACAGAGGTGGTCGGGTGGTCCGGTCCCGACCGAAACACTGGTCCCGTACCGTACCATCCGGACCCGTAGGTCCGGGGGGTCCGGCAAGGGCCAGAGGTACTGTCCCGCACCGGACCCTAAGGTCCGGTACGGTCCCGTACCATGGGTCCCGTCCGGACCAAACCCGGAGGTCAAGTCCAGTCGGGACCCGTGGGTCCGGTTCGATCCCGACCCGTAAGCCTGGAACGTTCCGGACCCTTGGTCCGGACCATCCGTCACCCGAACACCAGACGCTAAGGAATGGCGTGGGGTCAAGACGGTCCGGTCGGAGGTGTCGGTCTGAGCAACAGAAACAATGTTCCCGTCGCCCTGACCATTCGACAGAAGTACCACGTTCTGTCGAACACCTCCACGTCCAGTAACTAGTCGGCCGGAGCGTTTCAAGAGGGACAGCCACCAGTCACACGGACGTCAGAGGGAACCGTAGTAGCAGTGGTCGTAGGCACGAAGCCTGAAACCCCTGCCCCCACAGGACCGCCCTGAACGGGGTCAATTCGCATCCCAACCCCAGCGGGGAGGGAATTCAGAGACCCCGTCATCTCCTCCGATCTCCCCCCCCAGGAGGCCGAAACTACTGTCAAAACAGCAGCAGACGACCCAGCGAGGGAGTTCAGAGGAGGACCCGTGTCCCTCCTGGCTTCCACAGCGGTGGAAACCGAGGAGGGCACAGGAGAGGCACCGGAAAAAGAAAGATTTTAATGCCAACTGCACCCGGTGTTCCCAGGCGGTCACCCATCCAAGTACTAACCGGGCCCGACGTTGCTTAACTTCGGTGGTCGGACGAGAACCGGTGTTTTCAACGTGGTATGGCCGTTGGCTGTCAAAACCTGAGTCTCTCCAGTAGCCCCTAGATCGGATTCACCAACCCCCAAAGAGGGTTGGGAATCGACCTGCCCCCGGATTCGAGCCAGGGGGGAGAAGGAAACCTTCCCCCCAGGCTTGAAACCGGGAGGAGCTGAAGCCTGAGACTGAGGGCCGGACAACGGCGTCGAAGGGGGGGAAGCCTGTTCCACTGAAGGAGAAGGAGAAAGAAGCTTTTTCTTTCCCCTCGAACTTCCCCGAACCTTCGACGGCGCAGCCCCGCCCGAAGTCCCAGGCTCAAGCCCAGCCTGTTTGAGCAAGCTCGCATTGAGCTTGCTCAAACAGGCTTTCTCCGCCCTCCCTCGCCGCAAACGCAAAGCGTTTGGGGAGGGAGAGTCGGAGCGCCGAAAGATCCCCTTCTCCGTGCGTAAAACATGACGCTGGGCGCCCGGAGAAGGGTTGCCCCCGGCAGACTCTGGTTCCGTAGAACCAGAGCCCAAAACAGGACGAGACATCCTACCTCGCCCTGTACGTACCCTTAAAGACCGAGAATTAACAAAATTCAAAGAAAATTTAGGTCAATACTCAAGTGAATGCGGCGAAACGAGAAGCAGACGACCGGTCACCACGAAGTAGGACGGGAGGCACGCCGAGTCCGCCACACAAAAACGGAGGCACAAGTTGAAGGAAACACAACGTAGCCTCAAGCCAGAAGTGGAATAACACACAATAATCCAACAGGTGATAGTCCACACAGAAAAGGAGCCTCTTAGTCCAAAATAATCCGGGAGCGTAGCAGAAACACAGCCGGTCTGACACGCGCGAAAAAAGAAAGAGGACGCGCCACCTACATCCTGTAAGGGGGAAGCACTCGGACAGTGCTTGGGATCCACGGTGGCGCATGGTTATGGGAGATAATTGTACCCACTCAGCGTTTTGTCCAATTTTTTCGGCCTATAATAGATAATGTGCAAGAATAGTACTGTCGAGGTAAGTGTTATATTGACACATATTTTCAATCTGGGCCCAACTGACCGACCTACTGTCTCCTGAGTCTGTGAACGGCACTGAACTCTTGTTTTGTCTCCCTGACAAAGATCAGCTTTAACAACCACTCACTCCATTCAGGTGAATAATACATGAGTGACGAGAGCAGGGTGGATAGAAATAGATGATGTAAAACACTGTGTACAGGGGGAGGGGGGAGGTAGGGTGTGTGTGCGAGGGGGGGGGGGGGGGGGGGGGGAAGGAATGGTTTTCTAGTGACTGACCTGTACTGACACTTGTCAGTTGTGATGAAAAGTGTGAAGTGGAGGGGGGCGGCGTCAGTCCCATCTGTAGGTGTCGTTGCTGTTCCTCCAGCTGTCTCTGCAGCAACATCTTCATGGAGTGTTCTGCTCTCTGCGTACAGATAGAAAAGTTCATTTTAATAAGGAGTCTTGGTATTTATCATAACTGGCGTCACATTTGGCTTTTCCAGGACTTATACTTTTATTTTGTATCATATTTGTGTCATTCTTTTTTAACCTCTGATCATCCTCAAAAATAAATCTAACTGCAAAAATCATCAGATCTATAGTTTCTTTCACACTTGCTTTAGGAATGAAAACTCCACGACTTCTTGTATACATTAGCACTGACCTGATTTGACACAATTATAAATCCAAAAACACAACAACAAAATCTCATCATTATTTCTTTGTCTGTCCACTATAGACAATACATTCCTTCTTCTTCTTCTTCTGCGTTCGTGGGCTGAAACTCCCACCTACACTCGTGTTTTTTGCACGAGTGGAATTTTACGTGTATGACCGTTTTTACCCCGCCATTAAGGCAGCCATACGCCGCTTTCGGAGGAAGCATGTTGGATATTTTCGTGTTTCTATAACCCACCGAACTCTGACATGGATTACAGGATCTTTTCCGTGCGCACTTGGTCTTGTGCTTGCGTGTGCACACGAAGGGGGATAAGCCACTAGCAGGTCTGCACATAAGTTGACCTGGGAGATCGGAAAAATCTCCACACTTAACCCACCAGGCGGCCACGACCAGGATTCGAACCCTCGACCTTCCGATTAAGAGGCCGACGTCTTACCACCCCGCCACAGCACCCGTCGCAATACATTCCAATAACAAACCTTTCTTATACAAAATCACGACGTCTCACCTTTGGGAAATAATACAGACCAGCGATCAGCGTTAGGAGTGAGAGCGACACAGTTACGATGAATTTGTATTCTGCCCCGATGTATGCTATCACACCCTCTGTTGCCGTGACGCTGCTGTTTTTACTCTCCACTTTTCCCCCGCCAATGGCTACTGGCAACAGGACAGGTTTTTCCGGCAGAATAGCGGGGCCTGTCACTGTGTTGTCGGTGATCTGTCGGCGTGTAGATATCAGTGTTTGGCTCTGTATGGGAACTTCATGGTAACCTGCAGACAGAGAAGGTTATGGGTTTCAGAACACAGAGCATTACACTGGAACCCCCTTATAGGACCTCAAAAAATCTGAGAAAATCAGGTCTTAAAAAGGAGGGAGTCTTTAATTGGAGGTAACTTAACAGGGGTTATGAACAGAATATCTAAAAAAACAAGGTCTTAAAAAGTCTTTAATTGGAGGTAAATTAACAGGGGTTATGAACAGAACATCTCAAAAAGCAAGGTCTTAAAAAAGTCTTAAATTGGAGGTAACTTAACAGGGGTTATGAACAGAATATCTAAAAAAGCAAGGTCTTAAAAAGTCTTTAATTGGAGGTAAATTAACAGGGGTTATGAACAGAACATCTCAAAAAGCAAGGTCTTAAAAAAGTCTTAAATTGGGGGGTCTTAAAAGGAGGTTCCACTGTACTACACTACAGTGCAATGAACTTAAACTACATAAGACATGCAGATTCAAACCTTTTAAATCAAAAATTTTAGTAATAAATTTTCATTTGATTAATATACTTACCCAACTCACATATAGCAATTAACCCTAGTTCAGTGCTGGTTACGCTGTACGCGTCCCCTTGGTAACCAAGGGAGACCACTCTAAAAAAGAGAGTGACCTATCCCATAATGCCAGACTAACTACTAGCCTGACTTCCGTATGCGCACGCATACACCACCATCTTATCATTCCAAAACGAAGCCCAACTCACTTCTTTTTTAGACCCCCATACCACCACAGCGGGGAGGCGGGAGGGAATAAACGATGTGAGTTGGGTAAGTATATTAATCAAATGAAAATTTATTACTAAAATTTTTGATTAAATTACATATCTTACCCAACTCACATATAGCAGATTGCTATCATAGGAGGAGGGTACTCGCCAAATCAATCCACAAGAAACCGCCCTGCAGCCACCAAAAAGGGCCAAGCAGAGTGGGAATCTCGTGGAATATGATATTAGGACCTGTCCCGCGGCTACCATAACAGATAGCGCGAAACTGTCGCCCCGTCTCAAGACACCTCTGAGGAAGAAGTTTCTAAAAAACCACCTCAGACCGCCAGTAAGCCTACCCCAGTCTTCAGCCTAAATGACCCGACCGGAGGACTGTCAAAGAGGAGGCCCATGCCCTTGCCTCATACGTCCCAGCTACAGAGAGAGGCAAAACTGCCCTAACAACCCCAGACTATGTTTATCAGCAGGTAAAAAACCTGTCTGAACAAACTGGAGAAACACCTTGGTTCAAATTAATTTCACAATATCCTTACACCTTGCTGTGTTAAGTGATATCCTAAAAGATTCTGGCCTCCTGAACCAAGCCAACATCTTGCCAGTATCTAGCCTACAGCAACAAAGGCTGGCAGACCGAAAGATCTGAACTGCCGGGCACCAGATACGTCCCGTAGGTAAACATTTTAAAAGACATTTCCTGATGTCTAGTAAACGTGTACTATAATAGCGGGTACCTAAAATATCCCGCCATAGAAACTCATGCCTAAATTCTCGCACGTTCAATGAGCTGCGTTAATGACTTATGTAAGTATCTCAGACTTGAGAACAGGTAAAGAAGAGGCCCACACTCTGACTTCTTGAGTCCGTGCTGCCTGAAGAAGGACGACTGATTGCCCCCCCCCCCCTTTCTTGCCACCACTGTAGGCATGCCTAATCAACGTGGCAGACCATCTAGCTAAGGCTGACTTCACCAAGTCAATGCCTCCACGAGAGTTGATGGAAATAATTAACAAGAAGGGCAAAGCCCATACGACTCACATGCTTGACCTTGACCTTTACATGACCTTGACCTTCAGGGTCAAGGTCAAATAACTAAACCTAGCATGGAACACAAAGCTGTTAATTCAAGACATAGGAAGTACAATGGTGCTTATTGGCTCTTTCTACCATGAGATATGGTCACTTTTAGTGGTTCACTACCTTATTTTGGTCACATTTCATAAGGGTCAAAGTGACCTTGACCTTGATCATATGTGACCAAATGTGTCTCATGATGAAAGCATAACATGTGCCCCACATAATGTTTAAGTTTGAAACAGTTATCTTCCATAGTTCAGGGTCAAGGTCACTTCAAAATATGTATACAATCCAACTTTGAAGAGCTCCTGTGACCTTGACCTTGAAGCAAGGTAAACCAAACTGGTATCAAAAGATGGGGTTTACTTTGCCCTATATATCATATATAGGTGAGGTATTCAATCTCAAAAACTTCAGAGAAAATGGGGAAAATGTGAAAAATAGCTGTTTTTTAGGCAACATTTATGGCCCCTGCGACCTTGACCTTGAAGCAAGGTCAAGATGCTATGTATGTTTTTTGGGGCCTTGTCATCATACACCATCTTGCCAAATTTGATACTGATAGACTGAATAGTGTCCAAGAAATATCCAACGTTAAAGTTTTCCGGACGGACGGACGGACGGACGTCCGGACGGACGGACGGACGGACGGACGACTCGGGTGAGTACATAGACTCACTTTTGCTTCGCATGTGAGTCAAAAAACCCTGTTCTGATGATCTAAACGAATCAGAGCGAGTAAGAAAAATATTCAACTTGAAAAGTTCAAAAGGCTAATAGGGCTCTAGCAGAGCCGAAATAAAGCAAAAAGGATTGAATTGTATTATCAGAGCTGGTTCCTCAGGTTTCTGAATACTCGTCCGAAATTCGAACAAAACCTAAGCACTATAGATCAGTCTTTCTCCAAAGAAAAGTCTATAGCAAAACCCGATAGAAAAACGAACTTACTCCCACTTCCCTCGGAAGTTACCAGAGTAAGTATGACCGCTTCCCGTGTTAAGATTAGTAAGGCTAATTTGCCAGGGATTCAACAAACCAATCTCAAAAGCTCCAAAACTAGGAGCCAATCTCAAGTCGGGACTGGAGATCTGCTTTCAGCCAACCAAAAGGGAGGCTTCCCTAGTCACGCTGGCTACAAAGAGCCCACGAGAAAAAAAAAAAAAAAAAAAAAAAAAAAGAAAAAAAATTTCCCAGCCTGGCCAGTTCAGTGCAACTGATATCGCGCAACGTCTCACAACAGAGACATGGGAGAAAATTCGGAAAGCCAAAATTGGAGGTTCGCCACCTGCAATGAACGGAGAGAAGTGGAGTTCTTTCCGTTAATATTACGTCCTTTGCTTCAAGCCAGACAATGTGACATGAAAACTAAGACACTGACCCCTATGGGATCTCTAGACCCAATCCGGGGTTGAGGCAGAAGCCCCTGAGCGTCTCCATGACCCCCGAACAGTAGACACCCGTGTGGCTCAAGTGTAAACAACGGAGCCCTCCCGACAGCCCTAAAGGCCTTAAGGGCTGTCAACCAATGAGAATGGGCCCATAGTGTGCGACCCACAAGCCGCACACAGTAAAATCGAGAGTATAAACCGGGAACGGGGAGACGAACATTTAGCAGAAGGTGATAGTACCATGAGGCAAAAAACTTCTATCAGCGGCACCTCCAACACCACCAGAAGGAGTAGAAGCGCATAGAGAGACAGAGTCCAAACCGTGTGGACCTACTCGGCCAACTGACTTTGAGAGTCTGCCAAGCCAAAGAGCCTCTCCGGAAGGTACTTCACTGCTAAAAAGAACTCGTGGTGGTAACACCACAACCAAATCTCGCATGCCCGATGTGGCCACACTAAGGAGCGAGATGCCCCCCCTTTGCTTAATGAGAAACCAGGCCACTGAGGTGCTGTCTGACTGAAACAACACATGTTATCCCCTGACATTTGTGCCCCCAAAAGTGGAAGAAAACACCAGCACGATCTTCGTAAAAGACCCAAGGAAGGACCCCAATAAAGTGAAAGTCCTAATCCGCCTCCGGCCGCTGTGTAAAACACGAAGGCAGAAAGAAAAGTGAAACCAAGCACTCATACTCCAGTTGACATAACTGTCAATAGTATGACCGAAAACGTGCTAATGTTTGCCCACTGAACCCGACCAGTAAGAAGCCCCGAGGGGAAAAAATGGTGGGTATTTGGCAACGTGACAAGCCGGGAAGAAGCTAACAGCAGAAGCTGAGAACAGCCAGCTTAGCGCTTTTCCTTGATAAGACAGACCGAGGGCTTTTCTTTGCTGTGAGCTTCCCTTTGATAGGAAAGAGTCCACTCGCAAAGAAGAGGAAACGAAAGAAAATCCTCACGCAAGGGAGAGATTAACGACTCCCAACCGACCAATACTGTCGGCCGAGGCCTTCTCCCATGCGAACAGCAAAGCTAAATCCTTTATAAATGTGTCTTCTACAGCCCGGGGAAAATTGTTCTTACAAACAGACAGTTTCCCCTTGCTATACACATCCCAAAAAAGGACGCCCGTAGGCAGAACAAAAGAAAACCTTAAGTTCCTAGGCTTGGCGCTAACCGAACCTACGCAACACGCTCAGCGAGCGATGCGCTACTTGAGCGGATGACGCCAGCTAAAGCCACACCGCAACAGGTGCTCAGCCAAGCGCTGCTCCGAAGGAAGAAGAGAGGAAGTAGACTCATAAGAAACCTTCCGCAATTCCCCCACCGCCGATGAAGGAGCTAAGAACTGGACGTACAAAGACTTCCCTTCAAAGGCTCAAATCAGCTAAAGAAGCCGCAAACCGCAGCAATCAAAGCCTCCCCAAAAGCTGCCAGCAAAGGCAGAGGTGGGGCCAAAACATCGTTAGAGTACGCAGATTGATCCTGAGGAGGAACAAACACGCAAAAAAAAACTGGAGAAAAAACGGCATATGACGATGCTACCGCTAACCCCTTCGGGAAAATAGCGTGTAGCCACTCCTGCTGCCAGCGCCAAAAAGACGGCAGCTTATCCGAAAGGCAAAAAGAGGTATCACCCTCTGCCACAGAAGCCACATCTTCCAAACCCTCATCATCCTGTTCAGCAGTATCCCAACAAACTTCGAAAGGATGAGAACCGGCCACCAATCCCGACAGGGCAACACATGCCAAGAAGAGGGAAAGGCAGGGAAAACCCCTGAAGCCGGAACTCCGTGAACAGATTCTCCATCCACCTGCCTCATCCCAGCTGAAAGACTGGAAGAGGAAGTGAACGCAGCCTGTGTAACAGCAGAGGAACCGCAGTAACGGAACCTAAAGCCGAAGGCTGACGAGAGCCGCCTACCAAACACCACAGTGTTAACGGCCGAAGCCACAACCGCAAAAACGGAAGCGGAACCGGCCGTGGATTACTGCCGTTTCAGTTGCAAGCACCACTGCGCTTGAACTTAGACGGCAACAGGAACCCGACGCCATCCATCAAAGCGTAAGCACCATCGTCCAGACAGCTTTCATGCACCTCAGCGCAATTCGGAAGTTGACGCCCTGCTTGACTGCCATAGTCAAACAGAGAGCCATCTTTACTGTCTTCTTCCTGCCCCCAGGGCGGAAGCAGAAGCCGCACAGACTGACCAACGTCCCACGACGCGGCAGAAAGCCACAACCTTCCGTACGCTCTACAGTGTCCCTACCCCCCCCTGACCGGCCGCTTAGCGGCGATGGCCAGACGGGGTATCAGAACTTTCACCCGTGAGCGCGATGCCCGTGGCTACTTTTGACTGTAGACGCGCTACACTTTCCCCGGAGAACCCGGGTACTCATGTAGCAGACCAACCCTGTGACAGTGACCCCCTGCTTGACTGCCATAGTCAAACAGAGAGCCATCTTAACTGTCTTCTTCCTGCCCCCAGGGCGGAAGCGGAAGCCGCACAGACTAACCAAACGTCAAATGACGCGGCAGAAAGCAACAACCTTCCGTACGCTCTACAGTGTCCCTACCCCCCCCTGACCGGCCGCTTAGCAGTCGATGGCCAGGCGGAGTATCAGAACTTTCACCCGTGAGCGCAACGCCCATGGCTACTTTTTACTGTAGACGCGCTACACTTTCCCCGGAGAACCCGGGTACTCGTGTAGCAGACATACCTTGTGACAGCGAACCACCGCTACACTTTCCCCGGAGAACCCGGGTACTCGTGTAGCAGACATACCTTGTGACAGCGAACCACCAGGAGACGGCACACCCAACGAAAGTGGGATAACCTTGTCCCCATCCTGAACAGCGAGACATCCGCTCTGGTCACCGCAGCGGAAAGGCCCGCCAACAAACTTGGCCAAAGACGATCCTGTCACCCCGGGGGGGAGTGCACGGAGTTCAGCTCGCGTAGACGAAAATTCTTCCGCCAGTGAAGATACCTGTGAACAAAGTGCAAGCAAAAGCGAAGCCACGACCGCGGCCGCCAGCCCAGAAAACAGCAGGAGCAGAAACCGCTTTAGCCGGCTCAGCAACATGAGCGGCCAAAACCAAAGGCTACTCCGGCAAAATGGCCGCCGACAAAATGGCGGCATACGGCATGTCTAGCAAAACATCAACACATTAGCCTGAGTCAAGTTCAAACACCGCCGACGGTTTGTTTAGATTATCTAGGCGTCTTTTCAGAGGAGAGGACTCAGCAGCACCTGCTTAGAACTCTGCCCCAACCAAAAGGTATCAGCCATAGCAAGACAGACTTGGTCAAAAAATTTCAGAAAAAAATTTTCGAAAAATTTCACAAGTCCAAAATGGCCAAACAACGCCTTAATACAAGTACAAGACAAAGAACGATCTCACCTCAATACAGTAGCAAGGTAAGACGACGAAAGAAAACCAAGGAGAAGAAACCCGGTCCCACAGACCAAGCAACATCGGCTGAACAACAGCCAGAGCGTACGTAAATGCGACCAGCCAGTCTGACGCTGAGTTTTGGAATGATAAGATGGTGGTGTATGCGTGCGCATACGGAAGTCAGGCTAGTAGTTAGTCTGGCATTATGGGATAGGTCACTCTCTTTTTTAGAGTGGTCTCCCTTGGTTACCAAGGGGACGCGTACAGCGTAACCAGCACTGAACTAGGGTTAATTGCTATATGTGAGTTGGGTAAGATATGTAATTTAATCATTCGTTGTAGATTAAACTGATAACTGCCCTCACATCGTCTTGCTGTTTTTTAAGTATGTTCTGAAGTTTGTGTATCCTCTTTTTAAGATTCCCTTTCTGACAGTTTAGGTTTCATAAACAGCGATAGCACTACATCAACTCATTTGACAAGAACAGATAAAAGAGAGAAGTTGAGAAATGATTTATCAACCAAAAGAAGAACTTGCAAGAAGTTTACAAGAAGTGATCTCCACTTTGGGTCACAAGGTGAATTTGAAATACGAAAATAACAGTTACTCATGCAAATTATCCACATCACATAAATGTTACAACATAAAGTCCAAGTTCCCTCTTCTTCATCTTCTGCGTTCATGAATTTAAACTCCCACGTACACTCTTGTTTTCTGCACGAGTGGGTTTTTACGTGTATGACCTATTTTACCCCGCCATTTAGGCAGCCATACGCCGCTTTTGGAGGAAGCATGCTGGGTATGTTCGTGTTTCTATAACCCACCGAACTCTGACATGGATTACAGGATCTTTTCCGTGCGCACTTGGTCTTGTGCTTGCGTGTACACACGAAGGGGGTTAAGGCACTGCAGTGGAACCCCCTTTTAAGACCTCAAAAAATCTGAGAAAATCAGGTCTTAAAAAGGGTGACAATGGGGGTACATTTACAGAGGTTATGAACAGAACATCTTAGAAAACAGGGTCTTAAAAGGGAGGAAGTCTTAAATTGGGGGGTCTTAAAATGGGGGTTCTACTGTAGCAGGTCTGCACACAAAGCTCACTGACCCATGATGAGAGCTGAAGACGCCCCTCTGGTGTCGGACATAGCATCGATGGGAGATTTATTTTGCTTTTGCTGCTCGTGACTGTTGTCGGGATCCCTACGTGGTTCTTTCCTCTCGACGTCGTCTTTTGGGCCCTCCAGCAGGGGTGGCTTGCCTCTTTGCTGTAAAAAGACACATCTTTTCAAATTCCTAGAATTTTTATCTTGCAAACACATATCAAATCCAAAAACAAAGAGACTGCCAACGTTCCAAAATTCAGAATCAAAATTACCGTTGGGTCGAAATATCTGTGAATGCATTGTTTTGTCAATAACAAACGTTCCAACAATCTACCTTTCTTGTTTTTTGATTTTGCAAACACATATCATTCAAGTTATTCATGCACAACAGTTTCAATGCATGGTGCTACAGACATATGTATTCGCAATTTCTTCTTCTTCTGCGTTCATGTGCTGAAACTTCCATGTACACTCGTGTCTTTTGCATGAGCGGGTTTTTACATGTATGACCGTTGTATCCCCGCCAATATTAGCAACTGTAACTGCTTTAAAGATTTACAGTGGTTCAGAAGGAAATATCTCCTCATGCAAGATCATCCTTGCAGGTGACTGCACAAGCCATATACATGCAGCAATGTTTGTTTTTTTCTTTGAAAAAGAAGTTTCAGGCAATATTGTCTGCTCAGAATCAGCAGTGACTGGAAAAGATGTGTTAGAAACAAACAACTCCTGCATCCGACAGTTAGATTCAGACTGGTGTGAAAGCTTTATCAATCTTAATACCAACCAATAAAAAAACGAGGCAAACATTATTCAGGACCTAAACTAGAAGCTTTCTAAAACAACAGTACTGACATTTGATTTTCTTAACAAAACCAGTGTAGCTTGTTAAAATGAAAATAAAAACTTCCTTTGGTGAACAATATTATTGTGAAATAAAACCATTTTGAAATGAAGAACGAAACATGAAACACTCACAGCTATGGTGCCAACAATATTTTCATCCACAAGTGAGCTCAGGGCGAACGTTGCTTGTTCAAATTCACCCACATAGAGCGTGGAGCTGAAAACGAACAAAGCGATAATGTGATAACAAGGAAAGCTTATGACATTTTTATCAAGTCTTTGTTCTCACATTTTTATAATCATGACGCTGCAAGCCAATCTAGCGCATACACTCACACAAAGTTGAATACACATGTACACACTTACACGGTCAAAAATACACACCTACCAACAAATGAAGTTCCCATTCTCTGTTAATTTAACACAGAAGATTTCCCACGAGCAGAAAATATTTCTGAAATTACTCAAATTTAGACCGATAAAAAAACTCACTAAAATGTTTGCTTGGAGCCCATGTCCAGAAAGCGGTTGCGCCAGTGTACGTCTGTCATGTCTCCAGTCAGATGTTCCAGCGTCTCAGGTGCAAAACTGGTGAACGGCGCTCGCTGCAGCAAGTCTCCCTTCAACATGTACAGCGCCACCACTGGGGACTCGAACGCATGGTGCCACAGCACCTTGCCTGCAACAAAGAGAAACCACGTCACACTGTGTACAGGGTACATATATACTGCAAGAGAAGTGCTAGTCTATTTCCCTGTGGTAATTCAGTGTTGTTTGCAGGCCTCGGTTTTTGGTCCCTAACAAATACTTTGTGATCTGACGCATTGTTCTGACCCCTGGCAGGTCCACCGTCCCATAGTTCTGACACGTAGGAAGTCCCCTGACTGAACAATTATTTTGTGGCCAGGACAAGTATACCTACGCATATCTTAGGCCCCCCCCAAAAAAAGGTCTGTTTACGGTAACCCAACCGACCCTAGTTTTTAGGCCCGACCCTAATCTTTTTTTTGGATCGTCTGAAAAAAACAAAAAAAAACGCATCCAAAATAGAGCTGTTTGCGCTCAAACAGCAGACGACAGAAGGGAGGTAAGCTCAAAGTACTGTTTATAGTTATGTTGGGCAAAAACAGGGATTGATGAGAAGAAATGAACTGTGAAACATCATAGAGAGGGGAGAAAAAAAACCCAAAAAAAACCCCGACCTACCGACCCTATTTTTTCACCCTATGTTACCGTAAACAGACCTATTTTTTGGGGGGGCCTTAGAGCCAGGTCCAGGTAAAGCTGGCTACAGTGGTATAACAAACAAACATACCTGTGCGTCTATCCAAGGTGGCCATTTTCCCGTTGGAACTGGCTGTAAAATGTCCCAGATCTGAAACAGACAAATAATCATATGAACAAAGAAAATGGAAGTGAACATTGCATTTTCAAATCAGAATTATGCTAATGACACAGAGCCTTCTTCTTCTCTTGGCTTGAATGTGCAAAAGAAAAAAGTATGATCCGCAGATATGGTGTTTGTGGTGAAGTCGCTCCTGTAGATGTTGTGAATGGTGCCGGGGCAGTGTTGGTGACAGTCTTATAACAATAAAATAAACCAATACAACATGTGTCCTCCTTGTGATTAAAAATCCATCAACATTTCACCTCTGCTTCATGAATGCCAAGTAAAATACACAAGAAAATGTGAAGATAACAAATCTCTTCTGAGTTGTAATATTACCAGAGAAGCAAAGAAGAAAAGTGTGTGAAACATACCGTATTCTTGAGGATCAGGTGCTATGTGAGACGAGTAATCCAAAAATGTTGCATTCCAGCTGAAAAGACACAAGAACATAACTGTATAAAAAGTAAATGATATTTTCGGTATGCAACTTGTGCCAAGAGGGTGCTGTTTCTTTTTCATCTTCATCTTTTTTTTTCTTTTTTTTTCCCCCCGTCTTTACACTTGTTCCCTTGTCCCGTTGTGCTCTCACACCGCCCCGTCCCTGCACTCGCTGCTCCAACCACCTCTGAATTTCGTTCCACTGCCAGACTTGTCGATTTTACAGACGCTCCAGGGGGGGATGTCGGGTCGCTGCGGTAGGCTACCCTCGGAAGATGACACTGCACTTCTGCTGAGTCACTTCGACGGTGTTCAGTAGTGGGTCTGTCCCGAGCTAACGGACGCAGCCCACTACCTACTATGCCCCCTACAAACGACATTGACTTTAAGTCGCGGAGCCAGACTGAGTGAGCGTCCCCTCCAGAGAGCAGACCGCCACCACGTCCCTCCGTCGACCCCCCAGAATGTCACACGTTGAAGACTGACAGCAGAACTACTATTCAGGGAAGGAAGGAACAGGAACACTGAGACCAAGGTCACCATGAGAGCTCCGGGCATGAAGGGCCACAAGAGCAAGGACAATTTATATTTTGGATGATTAATGAGATGAGGATGATTATAATGATGCTTTGGATTTCCAATTTTGGTTTGAGACTACGTGACAGGGCAGCACTCTACGCTTACTGTCATAATATATCCTGGCGTCAACCAGGCCCGAGAACTGCCGCACCTGCGGTGTTGGTCAGGTATACAGAACCTGAGCACCCTCAAAGTCGCATTCGTTAAGTGAATGGCACTCGGCTGTGTGATCCCAGCCTTCCCATAGGAACCATAGCACTTCCACTCTGGGTAGGAGCCGACCGTAGCCCGAAAAACCCACATGACCCTGATGGGATTCGAACCCACGACCTCCCGGCCCGCAGCCCGATGCGCTAACCACTGCGCTACGGAGGCCGGTTTCCATCTTCATCTTAAATCCAAAGTTTATTCCTTGCTCTATACCCTGGCACAATGCAGCTCCTGGATCAGACTTAGGGAGGAGGGGGAGGAAAGGAGGGGGGATTTGGGTGAATAAAGCCACGTCTGAAATTGTTTAAACACACAATTCAGATAACACTCCTGTAAAAAAAACTACAGAAGTAAAATATGAAACTGATGTGTGTGTGTGCATGAGTGAGTGTGAGTGTGAGTGAGTGAGTGTGTGTGTGTGTGTGTGTGTGTGTGTGTGTGTGTGTGTGTGTGAGTGTGTGTGTGTGTGTGTGCATACGTGCATGTTTGTGTGCGCGTGCATGTGTTTTTCATTTGTGTGGGTGCATGTGGTGCAATTTTCAGCATCTCACCTTTTTTCCCCTGTGTGGCTGTCAAACATGACAATGGAGTACTCTGCAGAAAGAGAAGAAAAAAGAAAAGTTGTTGAAGAGAACTATAACTATCAAAACGACTTGGAATAAAAGCATGCACACATAATACGCTGAGGCACAATCTTTGTAATTGTATCCATCTGGTCTCATCTCTGTGCCCTACCCCATTCTCTCTCTCTCTAACCCCTCCCCCTCTCTCTCACACACACACAACACACATTGATATATTCTGCTATATGATACTCTATCAAATACTTTATCTTCCCCTGCACACAACTCTCCAACAGGTACAGACTTCTTGGGAGCGGCAACAGCTGAATTCTTGAGGCTTTTCACAGACTTTGTGCACAAGACTGAAAAAGCTCCATAGGTAATTCATCTATATTGATCATGGATGCACCACACACCTGTTCGTCCCAGGTAGAGCAGGTTTTTGGTAGAAGAAGGGCAGGTTTTCTGTGCTCCGTTCATTGTCAGGGTCTGAACTTTCACACCTGTTACTGGATCAATCGCCAACCAGACATCCTTTTTTGTGCCTGCACAAATAATTATTACTTTTTGTAATTCATGGCACATTTTTAGGATAAAACGGTTTTAGATTTTCAACAACAAAAAAGGAAAGAAATCCTCTTGTTTCCCATTCTTCTTGCTTTGGAAAGGGATGAAGCAAACTTTGTAAAACTTAAGCCACGTTTAGCAGATTCACAGATCAATCAATACAGCAAGTGTACCCCAAAATTCCGAATCAATTAGATATTGTTTGCTCAGCAAAAGAGGCTTTTCCCCCATTTAATGACTTACCGGTATTCAAAAAGACAAAGTGAAACATATACACCCCCGAATAAACGGGTGTGTTGTAAAAAGTCCACATGACCTGATGGCCCTCTGATGAGAGGACAACTCCAAATAAAGGACACCATTATCTATCAGCCTGATGGAAATAATTACATGTATCCCTGTTATCAAAGGACACTGATCATTATTATTATTATTATTGTGATCATTTTTATGCGCCTAATCTAGATATAGCCCTAGGCGCTTACATATTAATTTCTGCCGTTTGAAATGGAATTTTTTACAGACAGACAGACAAACAGACATTTTTTACACACAATATATAACGCATTCACATCGGCCAGTAAAGCTCAGTAGCCTATTAGGCGAGCATTCACCTTTCACGGCCTTTATTCCAAGTCAAACGGGTATTTGGTGGACATTTTTATCTATGCCTATACAATTTTGCCAGGAAAGACCCTTTTGTCAATCGTGGGATCTTTAACGAACACACCCCAATGTAGTGTACACGAAGGGACCTCGGTTTTTCGTCTCATCCGAAAGACTAGCACTTGAACCCACTACCTAGGTTAGGAAAGGAGGGAGAAAATTGCGGCCTGACCCAGGGTCGAACACGCAACCTCTCGCTTCCGAGCGCAAGTGCGTTACCACTCGGCCACCCAGTCCCGATCATGCAAGAAAGCTGTGGGTAGATAATGTCTTCTTGCATACACCACTGCATTTAATTCATTATCTATTTCTTCACATGTCACCAGTGTTTCTGTATTCATTTTTCAACAGCTGCGATAGTACAGGATCAAAACCTAAATGTATTTAACCCTTTCACTGCCTGCAGGACAACAAACCGTTCAACAAACAACAAGAGGAGAAAAAGAAAAACAACAAACACACAATCTGTGTGTGTGTGTGTGTGTGTGTGTGTGTGTGTGTGTGTGTGTGTGTGTGTGTGTGTGTGTGTGTGTGTGTGTGTGTGTGTGTGTATTTATTTTTACATCAAGGGCACACTGTGAGTGTGAGTTGTCAATTGAGGTAAACACAGAACAAGAACAAGAATTTATTCTGCCATATAGCATAAATGCCACTGCCATTTGTCCTAGTGTGGATAGCAATCATACATACACCCATAAGTAATGCTTTGTATACAAATATTTCCTGGCAGTGAATAGGTTAATACAAAATGTTTATTGCCCATTTACAAATCTGATTTGTCTTAATATTCTTCCAAACCAAACCTAGAAATCTCACACAGAGGTTTCTCTTTTTCTTTTGATGTTTCTCTGACCTGTATAAAGGATGCCCTCGGAACTTCTGCACGGTGAAGCTGACACCAGTTCAGGGATGGTGTAGGGTTGCTTGATGATGCCATCCACTGGATTCACCCAGTACAACGAGCCGTCCTTTGGGTCGGGTAAGTAGGGCGCTCTGCAAACAAGCATCAAAAGAAAAGAGTATCTACTACTGTTTGATGAGTTTAAGTGCCGCAGCTATGGATAGCCCTTACAAGCCTTACACTTTGTCAAAGAACATTAAAAAGGTGAAGAGTACTAGATGTAACAACACAATGATGGCTAAGAGTTCTATGTGTTACAGTGGAACCCCCCTTTTAAGACCCCCCAATTTAAGACTCCCTCCTTTTTAAGACCTTGTTTTCTCAGACTTTCTGTTCATAACCTCTGTAAAATTACCCCCATTTTAAGACTCCCTCCTTTTTAAGACCTTGTTTTCTCAGACTTTCTGTTTATAACCTCTGTAAAATTACCCCCATTTTAAGACTCTCTCCTTTTTAAGATTGGATTTTCTCAGATTTGTAGAGGTCTTAAAAGGGGGGTTCCATTGTATTCATTGACACTTTTCTCTGATCGAACATGTACAAGTATGTATGACCATCTACTTAAAGTATGTGTGAATACCTACTTAAAGTATGCATGGATATCTATGTATTATTATCACAGAAAACTTTCCTTGCACTTTGTTTCTTCCGCGTGAAAGGAACACTGCAGAAAACTTACATAAGCACAAACAGGTGTAGTAATACAATTTCAAAATGATCTCACACGTATCAAGTCACCTTAAAAGTACTGAAAAAGCAGAAATCTGTTAAACAGTGTGGATAAAAACTGCTTGGAATTACTGAAACAGACGGCATAGTCTCAGCTTAATAAAAGTTAATGCTACCAAAAGTACAGTCAGAACAAAATGATTTCAATAACTGTAGAGATAGAGAATCCACCCACCTTTGTAGTTCATCTTGGGGTACTCGCAACACAGGATCTGCAACAAAATCCCAAGGATCAATATTTTGTAAGTAAACCTCCAAATCCCCAAACAGGAACAGGTAAAAACAATTTGCTTGTTAATGAAACAACGTTATGATAGAAAAACCATTGAACTTCTCTCAAGCTTGATGAAATTCCCAAAATTTAACCGAGCCAAATCAACTGAAGCTTACAGTTACAATGTTTAACAAGTCGCGTAAGGCAAAATTACTACCTTTAGTCAAGCTGTGGAACTCACAGAATGAAACTGAACGTAGTCCGCCGCTAGTGCAAAAGGCAGTGAAAGTGACGAGCCTGTTTGGCGCGGTAGCGGTTGCGCTGTGCTTCATAGCACGCTTTACTGTACCTCTCTTCGTTTTAACTTTCTGAGCGTGTTTTTAATCCAAACATATCATATCTATATGTTTTTGGAATCAGGAACCGACTAGGAATAAGATGAAATAGTTTTTAAAACGATTTCGGAAATTTAATTTTGATCATAATTTGTATATTTTTAATTTTCAGAGCTTGTTTTTAATCCAAATATAACATATGTATATGTTTTTGGAATCAGAAAATGACGAAGAATAAGATGAAATTGTTTTTGGATCGTTTAATAAAAAAATAATTTTAATTAGAAGTTTCCGATTTTTAATGACCAAACTCACTCATTAATTTTTAAGCCACCAAGCTGAAATGCAATACCAAACCCCAGCCTTCGTCGAAGATAGCTTTGCCAAAATTTCAATCAATTTGATTGAAAAATGAGGGTGTGACAGTGCCGCCTCAACTTTTACAAAAAGCCGAATATGACGTCATCAAAGTTATTTATCGAAAAAATGAAAAAAACGTCCGGGGATATCATACCCAGGAACTCTCATGTCAAATTTCATAAAGATCGGCCCAGTAGTTTAGTCTGAATCGCTCTACACACACACACAGACACACACATACACCACGACCCTCGTCTCGATTCCCCCCTCTATGTTAAAACATTTAGTCAAAACTTGACTAAATGTAAAAAAGAATGTGTGTGCGCAAGGAGCAATAATATTGGTTTGTGTGTGTGTGCGCGCACATGTATGTATATATATTTATGTCTGTCTGCTTGTGAATGCCTCTGCTCCAGCATGTGCGCTTGTGTGTGAATCACTGAATGTCTGTTTCTCTCTGGATTTAGCTCATGATATTGGTGCTTAGGTGTGTGTGTGTGTGTGTGTGTGTGTATGTGTGTGTGTGAGTGTGTGTGTGTGTGTGTTTGAGAGTGTGTGTGTGTGTGTGTGTGTGTGTGTGTGTGTGTATGTGTTTGTGTGGGTGTGTGTGTGTGTATGTGTGTGTCTGAGTGTGCGTATGTGCCTGCATGAGTTCGTGTTTGTGCACCCCTATGTGCAGGTGTCTGCATGCAGTGTAATCTACACCCAATCAAACACTGTACATTGTAGTTTCTTTGACCCAATCTAATAGATGCATAACAGTCAATCCGTACATAATGCACACTCAGACTCAATCAGCTTTTTGGAACAAAAATGTTTGAACAAGGAAAGCAATCAACAGAAGAAACTTGTCAAAGGATCCAGACAATGCTTGGAAGCTAAACCAACACACAGTGGATACTATGCAAACAAGTACACAATTGAGGATGTATGCTTCATACAAACAACCACCTCTAACCAGTCACAACCAGCAGTCCAACCACAGTCAAAATACAGGTACATGTACAGTGCTACCTGTAATGCCAGGCCCCTCTGATGCAAGAAAACCTCCCAATAAAGGACACATTATGTTGTCCCTTTGTCTACTTTAAGACTCCCTCCTTTCTAAGACCTTGTTTTCTCAGACTTTCTGTTCATAACCTTTGTAAAATTACCCCTATTTTAAAACTCCCCCCTTCATAAGACCCAATTTTCTCAGATTTTCGGAGGCCTTAAAAGGGGGGTTCCACTGTACAGTATCTTGACAGTAAATGCACACTGTTTGGGCAGGGAAAAGGTCAATAGCAACGGCTGCTGCTCAATGGGTTACTATTTGAATTCCACCACAGTCCAGTAAACTCAGTAAGAAAAATGTAATACTCAGCAATTGCCAGAAAAGACTTACCCTCTTTCAAGGTCCAGTAGACCTTCCCAGAGCTCTGTCCCACAGCATAGAAGGAGCCGCTGAGTGTGGACACGAAGAGAATGGGTTCCTGCACCGACAGCTGATTTACCTGCAATCATAACAATGTCCATCTCCATCATTAGTGTCGTCATTTGATTGAAAAAGCTCAGCAACTTGGCACAATACCCACTCATGAGAACCTCATACATTCACCCCATTCCTTACTTTTTACCATCCCGACGAAGGCAGTGACGTCAAGCTGTCGAAATATTGATCAAGAAATGTACCAAAACCTGGTCATTGTTGTGTACTCTCTTTGTTTAACAATTCCCCTCATTCCTCCGAAGACGGAGTAAGGCTGCCAATATGGTGGCCTATGATTGAAAACGGATGTCATCTTCTCTGTACGAACAGCCTAGGGAGTGTTATGAGCAGGTACGCTCAGGAACAAGAAGAGGATTTTATACAAATAGCCATTCAATGCAGGCCCCAAAGTGGTGAGTATTTTACTCACCATGGCGAGTAGAAACATGTAATTGGCGAGTAGAAATGTTCATCTACTTGCCAAATGCGAGTAAAGTTGCTGACACAATTGTTGGTTCGGCTAGTAAAGTTTGCTCTCTGGCTAGTAAATGTTCTGAATCACTAGCCAAAGGCTAGTACACAATTGTTTTGACTTTCAGGGCTGCAATGATTCATGAATGCGCAACAGCACAAACTGAAACATAGCCACTGGTTCAAAATCCCAACACAAGCAACACAAAATGTAAATTTTTTTAGGATTTCACTTTCAGTTTGTACTTACTATGTAGAACATTATAACCCTGCTGTAGGACATGTTACTTCTCTATGATGAGAGAACCCTAGCAATAAGCCCAACAAGTTGGTGTCACTTGCTCAAGCTACCGAAGTGAAAAAGTTCATGAACTCATGGATGTGGCTCAAGCCTTTGAGCCAGCGGATTTGTAGTTGTAAGCTAGGTCTGAGCGATCAATGCAATTGCCATCTGCAACCAAACTTACAGCAGAACTACCCTGTTTATACCAGATCTTAAAAGGGAAGTTGTCTAAATAATATTATTATTAAAGTAAATTGACAAAGGTTATGAACAAAAAATCTGAAATTCACTGAAAAAGCAAGGTCGAAAAAAGAAAAAAACAAGTCGCGTAAGGCGAAAATACAACATTTAGTCAAGTAGCTGTCGAACTCACAGAATGAAACTGAATGCAATGCAACGCAGCAAGACCGTATACTCGTAGCATCGTCAGTCCACCGCTCATGGCAAAGGCAGTGAAATTGACAAGAAGAGCGGGGTAGTAGTTGCGCTGAGAAGGATAGCACGCTTTTCTGTACCTCTCTTCGTTTTAACTTTCTGAGCGTGTTTTCAATCCAAACATATCATATCTATATGTTTTTGGAATCAGGAACCGACAAGGAATAAGATGAAAGTGTTTTTAAATTGATTTCGAAAATGTAATTTTGATCATAATTTTTATATTTTTAATTTTCAGAGCTTGTTTTTAATCCAAATATAACATATTTATATGTTTTTGGAATCAGAAAATGATGGAGAATAAGATGAACGTAAATTTGGATCGTTTTATAAAAAAAATATTTTTTTTACAATTTTCAGATTTTTAATGACCAAAGTCAGTAATTAATTTTTAAGCCACCAAGCTGAAATGCAATACCGAAGTCCGGGCTTCGTCGGAGATTACTTGACCAAAATTTCAACCAATTTGGTTGAAAAATGAGAGCGTGACAGTGCCGCCTCAACTTTCACGAAAAGCCGGATATGACGTCATCAAAGACATTTATCAAAAAAATGAAAAAACAAGTCTGAGGATATCATACCCAGGAACTCTCATGTCAAATTTCATCAAGATCGGTCCGGTAGTTTAGTCTGAATCGCTATTCACACACACACAGACAGACAGACACACACACAAACACCACGACCCTCGTCTCGATTCCCCCCTCTATCAGTCTATGTTAAAACATTTAGTCAAAACTTGACTAAATGTAAAAAGGGGGGGGGGGGGGGGGTCTTAAAATCAGAGGGTCTTACAAAGGGGGTCCCACAGTATTTCTCTTCTTCTGAGCAATCAGCTGCCTTGCTATGTACAACCAAACTGATACTGAAGTTTGCAGATAGCTAGTTCCTTTATAACTCACATAAGGATGGTCCTTCGTAACACGCAGAATCTTTCATTATCCTTTTGTTCTGTTTTCTGACACCGTGGAACATGTTCACGTTCAACTAAAGGAAATGTACTCAGAGCATTTTTATAGATTTTAGCCACCAGACACATGTTGTTTGAAACAAAAATCAGATTGCACATTTTCTACTCTTAAAAAAACAAAAACGGCATATTTTCGTCTAATAATTGGATTTTGTGTAACAAATTAATATAACTGAATAAAACAAATAAAGAGAAAGTAAGAACAAGTGTTCCTGTGAGGTGACTGTCACATGTGCCTTGAAGTGCTCCAGTCAATTGTTCAGTTGCTCCAGTTCTGGCCTGCTCCCACCAGTAAACTACAGACGCAATTACATGCATGTGCAGTTTGACAGAATGACACCAGTCTCTGCATTCACACGCAATAAAAACACTCATAAGTCAGAAATCAATACAGCATGAGCATCACAAATCCCCAGTGAGACCTGTCACTGTTGTTCCAAGACCAGTTACTTATACTGCTTTAAATATGCATTCCTTCCCATATCAACCTGAACACCAGCAAAGACCTGTCCAGAGTTTTACATGTGATAATAGCATTCCAGTATTGGCGTTAATCGGTAATTACCGGTATTTTACCGGTTGAAATGAGACATAGCCGGGAAAAAAATGGCTGCCGGTAAGACCTACCGGTTGATTTTTAAACTACCTTTTTTTTTGCTTATTATACAACAAAACCAGTACTCTGAGTTGGACTCTTACTGGTTCGAATGACCAGCCTACTGTTTTTTTCTGGACTGTTTGCATCATAAAAGTTTGCATACCGGTTTGAAAAAATACTAGCGCCATCATTGGAATCCTCAAACATGGACACAATACCCAAAATTAACAACCGGGCTGCTTGCTAATACTGACAACGCTAAGCAGAGTGGGAATTTCGTGTGGGAATTTATTTCACAGATCATAATCATCATAATGATTTATCTGTGTCAGTTTAGAAATTACTTCATTAAAAGTTTCCAGGCTGTTCCCTTTTGGATCGTGTCTACTTGGGGATGCTCCTTTCCCATGTTTGTTTGTTTGTTTGTTGCTTAACGTCCAGCCGACTACGCAGAGCCATATCAGGACGAGGAAGGGGGGGATGAAGGGGGCCACTTGTCAAGCGATTCCTGTTTACAAATGCACTAACCCATTACTTGTGTCCCAGCAGGCTTTAGTAAAACTAAATTAATACCTACTGGAAGATTACCAGTTTCCAGTATGTTAAAATAGGCTTAACCTATCTACTGCTGGACTTACATCAGAACACTAACAGATTAAACTATACATGAATCGCGAGACAAGCGGCAAGAGAAGAGATTTTTGGAAAAAATACAGGTGAATGAGCAAGAAGGCAGAAAAAAGAAAAGAATTCATAAAGAAAAAGAGAGCATGACAGGAAAGAGGAACCAAAAATCTACCTAACAGCAAACTAGAAAGCTCCTGCGGTTCCAAAAACAGGAGGGGCCTTTAATTTCATAACCGCAGTGCCCCACTGCGGGACTTTCCCATGTAAAAGCTAGGAAAGATCTATAGTGAACTTATAAGGTGATCTACGCAGGTTGGAAGGTGTATCTTTAATGACGGACAACATCTGTTGCAGAACTTCACATTAAAACTCTGCTTTAGATTAGAACTAAACAATCTGGCAAACAGATTTTGTACAAGTTTGTGCATCATACATTTGGCGGGGACTTTTTTTCTGCCAGAAACTTTATCCTGTTTAAAAGTTAACATATATTTCTGACACACCATTTTCAAATAAAACTTTAGTTTGTCTTCGACCTTCAAAAAAACTGTCTATGTTTATGTGGTGAAAAATATACCACATTGCAAGTGTTTTGCTTTTAGTCTACATGTAGTGAGATTCAAGTGTTGTAATTTTTATCAAATCAATGGATGTTCAGAATTCAAGGAAAGCTGTTTTAATGTCCAGTGTTGTCCTCAGGCCTAGGTTTTTGGTCACTCACTCACTAACCCATACTTTTGATCTCACACATTGGTCTAATCCCTGGCCGGTCGACCGTCTGATAGTATTGACACATAGGTCTTCTGATTATCAATTTTCTATCTAAAAGGACAAAACCAAGGGCGTTTGGACCAATACATAGTTTCAATCCAGGTCCAACTGACCGACCTACTGTCATCTGAGTCCGGGAACAGTACTCAATGCCCGCTTAACATCTGCTGTTCTTTTTACACAAATTATTACATGTGCACGCTCTCCCTATCAAACACATCCATTCTCTCTTAACAAAAAAGAAGAAGTCAACTTAACATCAATACTCACAAACAACCTTTACAGTACAGTAGAACCCCCCTTTTAACTTTCAGACCTCCAAAACTCTGAAAAAATCATGTCTTAAAATGGGGGTACACAGGTTATGAACACAAAGTCTGAGAAAACAGGGTCTTCAAAGGGAAGAGGTCTTAAAGGTCCTTGTCTACATTTTTAATTTTATACCGAAATCGCCATTTGACCATTAAAATGCAGAGTCTATTATCTACAATTATCAACAATACACCCCCTTTCGATCAGGAAAGACGAAGCCAGTGTAGCCGTTTGAAAATTCATTGTAGTATTCCAGCGTAGTACTCATAGTAGGATATCCTTATTTGGAAAATGCCAAGCGCAAAACTCCTCTCAAATCCCGTGCATTTCGTGCGTTTAAAAAAAAGCGTGGACAGCGCTCCAGTGTCAAACTGTTGCTGCACTTGTTTGGGCATGGCTATAAGCATAGTGACATGAATTTGATTGGTCAGTATTTTTAGGCAAAGCACATGTTCTCAGCAAACAGAAAACAAAATATTGGAAGCGTGAGTCACGCTACCCAAAAATAAAATCTTTCTTTACATATATTTTTTTTTCTATAACTTTTTTCCCCATGGTTCATTCATCATCTGACATAACTTTTTAGCAAAATCTAACCATAAGATTATTGAAAAAAAGCAAAAATTTAGACGACCACCTTTAAACCGTGGGGTCTTAAAAGGGAGGTTCCACTGTATTGTGTATAACGAGTACAAGCCAAATCCTCAAAGCAAATCTATTTTTACAACTCAGTCAACTGTCAACAGGATATATTAATTTGTATGTATTACTATCCTCTACGCTTGGTGTATCAATTTATCTCAATTCTCATCTTACTGTCTACGCCAAACAGACCAGCTGTCACATGCATTGCTTTCAGCATCTGTTTATTGTCCATTACTGGTTTACCAATTACAGTGCATCAATATATATATAACATCAGAAATTGTGAAAGTCAGCAGAGACTTTCTTCCGGGATTTGTTAAAATCTCTTAGCAGAGAAAGAGAGAGAAGTAAGTATCCCTTCACAGACAGCCTATTGGGAGCATCAGACCCTCCTCAAGGGGGACCGAGATTTACAGAGCAAAGTCCCTTTGTGGGGGACGTATCACAAGGTAATCTAGTCCTGAGGAGGACCATTGTTTTTGTACCTAGACCAGACACGTGTTTCGACACTATTGTGTCTCATCAGTGGTCACGTGGTACTGATGGCGAGAGTTGTCAACCCATGGTATCCAACTAAGTATATATATATATACGGCTTGTGTGTGTGTGTGTGTGTTCGCGATGCATGATGGATCTGCTTCAAATTTGGTGGGCATATTCAGGTGGACCCCGGGCACAAACTGGTCAATGAAAATTTTCAAATTTTCAACACGTGCTCTAAGCGCGGCGCGGTGAACCGCGGTGAATACTCTGTTTCGCAATACGAATTACGAAACTAAACACTTTTATTTTCGGCTCTACTTCTTCACTTCTTTCACTTCCGCCACACAATGATCAGCGCTTTTCTGCACAGGTAGTACATATAAGTATTGCAATTCGTGTGTACAAAATCCCTCCCATCTTCAAAATATTGCCACTAATACTACCCCTCCCATCGTAAATATTCATTGCAACCATTAATAAGCTCTACAGGAGATGGTAGGTACGACTACTGTCTGTGTGTGAATCTGTGTGTGTCCGTCTGTTCGCGATGCACTGCCAAAGTTCTCGACGGATCTGCATCAAATTTGGTAGGCATATTCAGGTGGACCCCGGGCACAAACTGGTCGATGAAAATGTTCCACACGTGCTCTAAGCCGGCGAACCGCCACGCTGCATACTCTGTCTCGCGATCCACCCGGCAAAGCCGTGTATTCATCTAGTTGAATATATATATATATGTTAATTGTTATCACAATGAACACAAAATTAAAAAAAGTACTGGCATTTTCAAGAAATAACAATCAACCTGAGCAGAGTACAATGGAACCCCTCTTTCATGACCTAAGAAAATCAGGGGTTCAAAAGGAGGGAGTCTTAGAATGGAGGTAATGATTTAATAAATGAACAAAACATCTGAGAAAACAGGGTCTTAAAAGAGAATAAGTCTGAAATTGGGGGGTCTTAAAAGGGGGGTTCCGTTGTAATTATAAAAAAAAAAAAAGGTATACAACAATGCTCTCTTTCTTTTTCGCATTATGTTTCTGAACCTTTCCCTTGCTCTTCAGGTGCAAGATTTAAACCCGAGCGACACCTTCCTGCGTAACTGAATTCCAGTCTCTATCAAAGAGTAAGAACAGTTTCCCCCGAAATCGGCGTATGCTGCCTGAATGGCGGGGTAAAAAACGGTCATACACGTAAAAATCCACTCGTGCTAAAATGAGTGAACGTGGGAGTCTAAGCCCATGAACGAAGAAGAAGAAGAAGAAGTTCAGTTCAACAAGCTTTTTTTCTCTCTTTCATTTTGTCTTCAGTTGTGCTATTAGTATTATATTTTTGTATTATCATCAAAGACTGGCTTATTTGTCCTCCACCCATTTCTGTTTCCACTGCATGTTTTATTTGCATTAGCTTGTAGTTGTAATGAAAACCCTAAACAGACTAAGAACAAATCAGTGTTTCCTGTTCCCTGACCCTATTAACAGTATTATTTCAAGGTTTCCTTCTGGTTATTCTGTCACAGTGACTAATTAAAGTACATGTATACTGACTTAAATTGTATAAAAAATGTAACCACCCTACATTTTTGGCTTTCTCCCCGAAACCAATTTTTGTTTGACTTGTGGTCTGTAGGAGAGCAGGGGTAGGCGCTGTTTTGCATACAGAAATTGACCATAATTTTTAACTCAAGCCTCTGATTTGATGCAATTACCAAGAATGCTTAACCAGTGATCATGCTAGGTGTGTTGTAAACAGGTACCTTCACTGGTGAGCGTGCAACCCCCTTTTTACGACCTCCAAAAAAACTGAGAAAATCAGGTCTTAAAAAGGAGGGAGTCTTAAAATGGGAGTAAATTTACAGAGGTTATGAACAGAAAATCTGAAAAAATATTGTCTTAAAAAGGGGAGTCTTAAATTGGGGGGTCTAAAACTACTAATAAAAGGGGGGTTCCCATTGTATTTGTAATTCACCTTTCCATTGCGACCACTTGTCTCTAACGACCACTTTTGGTAAGTTCCTTGGGTGGTCGTTATAGACAGGGTTGACCATATAACTTAACATACGAGGAGAACAAAATCCCACGAAAACTGGACACTATGATGTAGTTAACATTGCAGTATCTTCACTTTGATGACAAGAACTATCAAACGCAATCAAAACCGGTAGGATGCATCAGTTGGCTTTTTGTCTTTCCGTATTATAACAGTAACACACACAAAACTGGAGTTTTGAAAAAAACCACTTGAGGTTACGAGGCCAAATCAAAAAGGTAGATGTGGGCAGTCCTCATTTTTTCCTTCTGCAGATGATGCTCTTCTTCTTAGTGATAGGTAGCCAACATCAGCATGGTGATGAATCTGCTACACAAATCTGATGCAAGTAGCAACCTATGTTTACAGTTTCATGAACGCTCAGATGAACACCACGTCCAAAGTTTATTTTCTGTTATATATATATCTTGTTTCTCTTTTATTTTTTATTGTATTTTTATTGTGAATGTATGATTTGTATCAACATCAAAAACATTATTTACTCCAGCAATTGCTGTAGGCCTATTTCTTCATTTTCAATCAATAATCATAACTTATTGTAGCTTTTCAAACTGACTACAACAGAAATTTGGAGCTGTTTGCCTACGTTAAGGCGCGATTGTCCATTTCTCTAGAATTTTCTAGTTGTAGACTAAATGTAATCATTGGGCAAGTTGCAGATCTGTTGTACACTAGCTTGTAGCGGCCGCTGCAAATTTGAACGTTTCCTTAACTTACATCTTCATAAAGACTGATATGAAAAAATACACTGTGACACACACGTAATAGATTATTAATGATCAAATCCCTGTACTGTTACTGTAATATATTTCTAGAAACCAAGAGTAAGAAAGAGTAAGTAGGCCACCCACCTGTGAGGCATAACATAGCGTGGAGATCAGGACCACGAGCAGAGCCCACAAAATGATTGATCCGGCCCTCTTTTCCAGTTGAAACGTCATGTCAATGAAAAATCATACTCAGCTTCATAAAAAATATAATGTCTCTGGACTAAGCGCACTCTCAATCTCTTAATCGCAGATTTTCAACTCCAGCCTTCCTTTCATGCTGTCGACTTGGAAATCAGTCGCCATATTTGTTGTTCTGAAGTCGGGCAGAATAATTCTGCTAAATCGATTAGATGTAATTTGACATGAAATTACATCAGATTTTTGCTGGATTCGAAAAAACATGAAAACTTTACAAGCGTGACGCAATTTAGATACTGAGTATATCATATCAATTACAGTGTCGTAGTCTTATTTTTTGTCACTGACACGTTTTATTTTGTTTCTGAATCTCTGCATTTTCTCCGGAAGAACTAAACAGGAAGTAGGAGTTTGATAGCCTCGTCTGCTCTAGGTTCATGGCAAGGCTGATCACCTGTGGGCTGATCAAGAAATGTGACAAAATTATTCATTCCACCCAACCTCATAAGTAAAGGTAAGATTATTTATGGCGTTTTGGGGGCAGTTTGCTGACCTGGGATTTGTAGAAGGGAGGCTCTGCACATTTCTTCATAAAGATTCAACCTATCACTGATTTGAAATGTTCGGTGAGTGCTGATGGTCCCCTCATAATGACCCACTTGGGTGGTTCCTTCAACTGCGTTTCATGTTTTTACAAACGAAATAAAAGCTTGTTCTCAGATTTATGCTGTTAATATGCAAGGTTGATTCTGTTAGTATAAAGGCAAGTGTGTTGCTCCGAAACATTACATTTCTTGTGCTACTCAGTCAACTTTCCACAGGAAAATCAGTGGATAACAAGTCAACAAAACAACACCTTGTACAATTGGTGCTGAATGACTTGTATTAATATTATTTAAAAATCAGAGTTTTTTGACAGCATCAGGTCCCGCACGTGAACTAACTAGGTCAAAAGCCTACAGGGAAGTCGATTACTATTAGTCTCAGCAGGAGAATTCTTTCTATTTGGGGTACTTTATGTCATGACATTGTGTTTGATTATGAGTTGTTCTTTGCTACTGGTCACAAGTGGGGGTCAGCTCACACGGACGCATTTTTTAATACAGTCTAGGGGAACAACTGGTCACAAAGCACCCAGTACATGCCAGAGAGATAGGAGAATCGGCACAATCAAAGAAAATTCCAAAATCATTCAATAGATATGGAAATATTAAGATTTACTGTGAAAATACTAGCAAAAATGGCGTCCAAAAACGGGAACGCACACTTGGTGCGTCTTTGAAGACTTACCTCCCGTTCTGTGTTATTGATAATAGTCGTGTTTGTGCTGTTTTTGTTGAAATAGTATCTAATAAAACTGATGCAGTTCTTGAAATGTTGACAATTATTGTTGTCTTTGTGAAATGCGAGAGTGTTCTGAGGCGTAATCTGCATACGGCTGATGTCCCACATAGGGTACCCCACTTCGATCAGCGTATCACTCCAAATGAGCTTCATAGTAGAAAAGCAGATACACTCCCAAAACACTGCATAACAGATCTACAAGACTGAGCCAGAATCATTGAAATTTACTTTCTGTATAAAATATTGCAATCAAATTTGTTCACGCCGTCACACAAATAACGCAGGTTACCCTCGCCTTCGATTCAAAGTAACTCCAATCTGACTGAATTACCATCGAAACGCAGATGACGAACTGATTCACCACACATTTGTGGTATTTTACACACAAATTTCAACTGTGTTGCTTCGCGATAAACAGCCATAAACAAACAAATGTGGCGCCGTCACGTCGCCTCGGAAGGAATAACGCAGGTGACCAAGAGATTGTTTCCGATACCTGTCATATTAAAATCATCGTTTTTTTCACGAATGACGGCTCTTTGGCAGATCTGGTGAGTTGGAAACTGTCTATGAATGTTTCATTTAATGTCAAATGCGTACATTCTTGTCGATATTGTTACCTTTGGGCTCATAAATGAAGTCAATGGTCGTGTTTTCCTAAAGTGACTTTTGTCAGCATAGAACTTACTGTGCTTTGATCATTGACCGAGAAGAATCTTCCGATGACACTAGTTCATTTCACTACGCGACTGCAGATCTGCAAGGAAACTTATGGCAGGGGAAATAAGCTTAACTGAAGACGAATAAGCGGAGTAACTGTTCTTCAACGGATTGCTCTCACTGATCTAAATATTTAGATCGTGTCGTCTGCTAGTATAAGTAGTCTTCGGTCGTGTGAAAGTCACATCTATTTCGACTGTGTGCATCGATCCGTGTAGTGAAATGTTGATCTTTGATGATTTGGCAACATAACTTCACTGCATGTGCTTCGAGTGTATCTCCCCGTTAACCATTTGGAAAACGTCTTTTAACAAGACCATGTTTCGACAGCCCAGACGGGGAGGATCCTCGATAGCTCACAGGGTATATAATGTTTTCCGCCGTTTTTTAAAGAATCCTTTCAAATTTACTATTCCAAAAGTACCCTATGACACGACTCGAGTGGCAAAGAACAATCTCTGCAATTCCTGTCTCAGTCCATGCAGCAGTTTTGGTTCCTATCGTCATCATACAAACATACACACAGACACACAAGAACCAGTTTTAAAAGTTAGATTATGTAAGAACCATGTAAACCAGTGATTTTTTTCTTATGTACATCAGATACTACAGTATTTCTGCTTTATGAAAAGCTATCTTTCAAAAACAAAACTAGAGATTTGAATTTTGACCACTTTTCCCCCTTTCTGTCACCAGTACTGAAGAACAACTCTTATGTAAGACAATTGTAAAAGATGGTATGTGGCTCCATTTTGGCATACTGCACACATCCTTCAGACCCAGAATGTAATCACGGAAAATTTTAATTACATTTTGGCGGGAGATGCCAACTAACAAACCACATAAAGTTTTGTATGGTTGGCAACACTAAATTAAAATGTATGTCTAGGCATCTGTGAGATAGTTGTGTAAAGCTTTGGACTGTTTATATATATATATATATCCCATGACCTCCCTTCTTTGTCTCTGTTACTTCAGTATGGGTATATATGTTGTATTTTTATAGCTCAATAAATACATCATGGACTCCAAAAAATATATGATAGTGCAGATTCCGATTTGGGCAAAGGACTACTTTTTCGCTCCCGACCTTTGACCTCGCGCCGAACAATGTGACACATTTGTATGAAGTTCTAAAATCGTATTGCACGGCTCAGAAAACCATATCAGTTGCACGCAAAAATGAATCTCAGAACTGATCTGATGTATGAGATGCAATAAGCAAAAGTTTCTTTCATTATGAAAGCAATGCAGGTCGAAAAAAACGAACATTCAACTTACAAGATAACCAGATGCTAGCGAACCAAAACAAAAACACGAGTACCCTCCCCTTGCATCGTTAGCAGACGACTTTTGAGAATCTGTCGGTAGTGTGTTTTGGTGTGCGCCTTCAGCTATCAAACATCGGCTGTTTCACGTGTTTTGCGAGCAAGTCTACTCTTTTGCCTGGCTCTGCAGTAAGTCCACATATTTTTCCATAATCCAGTCATATTCCTTCAAAATGCAATCAATCGGCGGTGACAGACGTGTCGGTCGCGTTTTCCTTGCACCCATACCAGTTTAAGTTCATCCATGCAAACACACTCGCAAAACAGTTTATCACGTAGATACATTTCAAATAGGGAGCAAATGGTTAAATCTAAACCTACATATTTGTTCCCTAAAATTTGCTTCTCTGTCAATAAGCCTAATTACACACGTTCGAGAAAAACAACGTGGAATCGATTCTGAATCGAGTAAGCCAAATGGGTCCCAAACCCGTTTCGCCCGTTCTGCCGACCTGAAACGCAAAACAAAAGAATTGTGCGCTTCAACTAAATTAATTTCTATTCGACTTCATTACTTTCTTGCAACTTATGAACCTTTACTTAAAGCTTTTAAATGGTCTGAAAGTAGTGTTACCGCGTACTTATCGATGCACTCATTCGTTTTATTTTTTCAGCGACGGTCACTTAGTTTAAGGTTGCAAAAGGGCTAAGTCTCGCTGGCAACAGTTTTACCCTGCACAGATCGCAACAGTGCCGCTAGTAGTCTACACTTTGTGTTTGATGGTAGAATGGGATATACAGATTACAACACTCGTGGTTTTTTATATGGCTTGTATTTCAGTCAAGACCCAGCGGGAATATCAATCGAGAGCCACTCGCCAGAGGCTCGTGTCTCCCGATGATATTCATCCGCTGTGTCTTGACTGAAATACAAGCCATATAAAAAACCACTCGTGTTGTAACCTATACATATATATATATAGAGGTTACAACACGAGTGTTTTTTTTATATGGCTTGTATTTCAGTCAAGACCCAGCGGATGAATATCAAGGGACTCACGAGCCTCTGTCAAGTCGGTGCATAATGGTGGCTTTGTTGTCCCCGTCAGTTGAAAGCAGTCTTACACGGATTTGACTGAATACATGTACCTAGTGGTTACACACACATCTCCTGATATCTTGGACACCTTCATCGTCTATAGGGCCTACTGCACCGCAGAAGAGCTAGAAATACTCGCATGCATTAAACAGCTTGTCCAGAGAACACTCATAGTCGATGATATACCGATAAGGGCGTGTGTACCGGGCACGCTGTAACTTCACATGAGCATAGTCTGAACATAGCAGTGCTGGTCGGACGGACTGGGTTTTTAACGATTGCTAGTTTGACTTTTGTTTTAGTTGAGAGCACGAGCACACAAACTCAAACACATACGGCTTGTCATGTTGATCACAAGAGAGAAATAGAACAGCGAATAGAAGGAAACATAACAGATTACGACGCGATGGACGACAGACGTCATGAAATCTATGACGCTACGATGATAGTCTCGGCAAGTCGAGACTAAAACTCAGCTATAACACTGAACGATAACTCTCGCGCAAGTTCTCAAAAGCGTGGTTAACCCTTGCACATCCGGTCCATAGGTACATGTGCATTTTGGAATGTCAAGGACGACAGAAAGTAGAGCCAGCTATGATATATTTCATGCACCCTTATTTATTCTCTATTTTATGTGTTTTAAGAGTGCAATAGTTACATCATAGATGTAACAAGAGAACAATGGAAATACAAGAAATATACCTAGAGTACATTTACAGAGACAAAAAAGGGATATATATATATATCGTAATCTTCGACAAAAATACAAATCGTTCTTCAGCAATGCTTTGACCCCTGCACTGCAACTTTAAAGCATGTACACAGTTATCACCTGCAGTGGTCAAAAAGGATCTTTATGGAAGCGTTATTTTTAATGGTGAATAAAGATCTTGAGTCTGCAAACTTAAAACCTTTTTGTGGAGATAAAAATTACCTGCCGTTATACGTTATCCTCTCGCGCATGCAAGACAGTGAGGATGTATACATATGAAACGATTTGGGGACTAGCACAGCAAGAATTAAACACAATTGGTTGATACCAAACAGCCAAATAGATTGGCAGCTGTGGAACCACCATTTTTTTCTCTTGTAGCTTGTACCTCCAAGGCATGCTCGCCTGCTCTTGCCAAATGCTAGTGTTCCTCACGGTGAGAATTCCCCCTGAAACACCACTTCTTCGCCCAAATGCTTCCCTTAACAAATCTCGCCGCTGAGAAACGCCGGACACATAGCGATTACACAAACAAGGAGGATGAGAGATATAAACCTTGAGGCCTGTGGAATTCCTGCTCCTCCTTAATTCTTTTCCTCCTCTTGATACAGTCAAACCTGTTCATAACGACCACCCAAGGGACTGACCAAAGGTGGTCGTTATGGACAGGTGGTTGCTATCAAAAGGTGAATCATGAAAAAAAAACCTCATCAGGGTTCCTTTGGTGTGGTCATAGTGGGCAGGGCTGGTTGTGATCAAGAGGTGGTCGCCAGGGCAGGTTTGACAGTTATCTGTTGCTGTCAGTGTCATGTTGAATATGATTTTATGTTCAGAATGCAAATCATGACGGAACGAGCAAAGCATATCCTCAGTGGTAACTCTGACCTTTTGTTTCTAGTGTATAAACAAGTCCTTTCATTTGTTTTTGAAGTAGTTTATGTGTTTTTTTCAAATTCTCTAATTTCGGTCTTTAATTTAATTCATTTGATCTATTCATTTTTTTTTTGGGGGGGGGGGCTATCTCTTATTATCTTATACAGTGGAACCCCCCTTTTAAGACATCTCAAAGGGTACAAAATGAGGTCTTCAAGGGAGGGAATCTTAAAATGGGGGTACAGTGACAGACCTTATGAACAGAAAATCTGAGAAAACAATGTTCTTAATTAAATGGGGAGACGGGCGCAGTGGCGTGGTGGTAAGACGTCGGCTTTCTAATCGGGAGGTCGTGAGTTCGAATCCCGGTCGCTGCCCCCTGGTGGGTTCAGAGTGGAGATTTTTTCGATCTCCCAGGTCAACGTGTGTGCAGACCTGCTAGTGACTTAACTCCCTTCGTGTGTACACGCAAGCACAAGACCAAGTGTGCACGGAAAAGATCCTGTAATCCATGTCAGAGTTCGGTGGGTTATAGAAACACCAAAATACCCAGCATGCCTCCCCCGAAATCGGCGTATGCTGCCTGAATGGTGGGATAAAAACGGTCATACACGTACAACTCCACTTGTGCTTAAAACATGAGTGAACGTGGGAGTCTAAGCCCATGAACAAAGAAGAAGAAGAAGAAAAATTAAATGGGGGAAGGGGGTTGTAAAACGGGGGTTCCACTGTAGATGTAAAATGCTGTTCTTACTCTGATTAACTTCGATAATTGAAACTTTCCCTCAGACGATGAACTACTGTATTACAAGTACAGATAAAAACAAGTTAGAACTGAAACGGAATAGACATCAGAGTCTTATGCTTGAGAGTTGTGTACATGTGTAAATGTTTCTGTTCATAACATGATGAGGATCTCAGCAGATGTTTTGTTAGCTTGGAAAAACTTGATGTCAAAGCAGACATTTCAGCTGTTATTCAGGTGGAATGCTTCTTCTTTTTGTAATGTCATTTCTGCAACAAATATATTTAATTGTTAAATTATATCTTCTATGATTGCCATCACTTGAAAGTGAAAAAGTTTCTTGTCTACATCTGAAACCGGATGCGGCTGGCATGAAAACAGATTATTCTCATTGCAAAATTAGAGTACATAGTTTGAAAAATATCTGATTGATTTGCATACCTTTTTCTCATGGTGTTTCTCTCATGGTGTTTCTCTCATGGTATAGCATCAGACAGGAGAGATTCGTTTTGTATAGTTTTTTTCAGACGTTGTGTCACGTGCATATTGCCACATGCTGCTTTATTTTATGTCTGCTATTGACTACAACGCACAAAGTTTATTCAGCAGTGTTTGGTGTGTGAGCAGATGTTTCATGACATCCAAATTGCTTGTGTGTGTGACTGCGCACAAGAAGGAGAGAATCTGTTTTAAGTCTTTGTCTGCTTGTCAGTTTCAACAGTGTGTGGGGGGAAACAAAAATCACAAGTTGAACAGTGTGCATTAAGTAAGTAAGTCTATCTTTTTTCATTTTTTTTATTTACAAAAGCTTCCCCCACTGAATTGGATACACTTACTCTGATACAATCTTTGTTGAGTTGTTCACCAAGGAACTGCACAGATGGATTGTGCTTTTGTGAGGAAAACAGTCTCTTACTTAAAATTAATATTAAAAGTCCTACGGTTTTAAGCCATTAAGGACTTGAGTGTTTGTCCGCTTTAAAAAAAAACAAGTCGCGTAAGGCGAAAATACAACATTTAGTCAAGTAGCTGTCGAACTCACAGAATGAAACTGAACGCAATGCAATGTTTCAGCAAGACCGTAGCATCGTCAGTCCACCGCTCATGGCGAAGGCAGTGAAATTGACAAGAAGAGCGGGGTAGTAGTTGCGCTGAGAAGGATAGCACGCTTTTCTGTACCTCTCTTCGTTTTAACTTTCTGAGCGTGTTTTGAATCCAAACATATCATATCTATATGTTTTTGGAATCAGGAATCGACAAGGAATAAGATGAAAGTGTTTTTAAATTGATTTCGAAAATTTTTTTTTTGATAATAATTTTTATATATTTAATTTTCAGAGCTTGTTTTTAATCCAAATATAACATATGTATATGTTTTTGGAATCAGCAAATGATGGAGAATAAGATGAACGTAAATTTGGATAGTTTAATAATATTTTTTTTTTTTTACAATTTTCAGATTTTTAATGACTAAAGTCATCAATTAAATTTTAAGCCACCAAGCTGAAATGCAATACCGAAGTCCGGGCTTCGTCGAACATTACTTGACCAAAATTTCAACCAATTTGGTTAAAAAATGAGGGCGTGACAGTGCCGCCTCATTTTTCACGAAAAGTCGGATATGACGTCATCAAAGACATTTATCAAAAAAATGAAAACAACATCTGAGGATATCATACCCAGGAACTCTCATGTCAAATTTCATAACTCAACTCAACTCAACTCAAATTTTATTGGCTTCAATTTTCACATAGAAGAATTTGTCTTGCGCTTGGGAATTATAAAGATCGGTCCAGTAGTTTGGTCTGAATCGCTCTACACGCACGCACACACACACACACATACACCACGACCCTCGTCTCGATTCCCCCCTCGATGTTAAAACATTTAGTCATAACTTGACTAAATGTAAAAAGGGAGGGCAGGGGGTGGGGTTGAGATGATAATGCTCTGTGGAATTCGTTAAAATGAAAAGATGTTTCTTGGTAAGCATTATAAGTCTGTATTCTATGTCTTGAATAACGGGTTTGTAAAATGATTTTTTATTCAAAACGAGTTAAAAGGTAGAACCTTTCATGATCACCAATAAAAGCAAATAGATGAGCAAGTAACAGTCTCTTTGTCTGCTTGTCGGTTCTAACAGCATGCGGGGGTAAACAAAATTCACAAGTTGAACAGTGTGCTTAAAGTAAGTAAGTCTATCTCTTCTTTGTTTTACAAAAGCTTCCCCCACCGAATTGGATATAACTCTGATACAATCTTTGTTGAGTTGTTCACGAAGGAACTGCACAGATGGTTTGGGCTTTTGCGTCGTTAGTCAAATGACACTGAGCAGAGTATAAATAGTTTAAATGACAGAGATAATGGGTTTCTTTGACTGGCGAGAATAAGGTCAGTGGGTCATGAGTTGCCGTTACCCTCAAACTTTAAGTACACTTCTTTAATCTTGCTGTTGAAAGAGAGCGGGAGATTTGTTATCTGCTCTTGATAATGGACAGCTATTTTTATTCAATAAATGTTGACTCCACCCACCCACATCCAAGACACACTTCATTTAATGAATGTTTATGAATTTCAATTATACCAGAACATTTTTTTTTCCTGTGCTAGAGCTGTTCTGTGCTATGAGTTCTATGGATTATGTCATTGGTGCATGGTTAAACTACAACTTGAAATGTGAAAAATTATGTGGCGCAGAGCCCCAGAATTCTAGAGGATGTTGATTTTCTTTTATTTCTTCTTAGCCAAAATTCGGAGAATCATTACCAAATAGGGCAGAGAGTTATGATAAGATCTGAGAAACAAAGGGACCTAAACGCTCTAGGTACAGATTCCATTTTTCTACAATGAAAAATATGCTTCGAGAGTAAGTGAGAATTATACAGGATCAATCTCCTGGTACCTGCGAGAGTAACACGCATTGAAATGAACAAGCGGCTTTCATCTTCAACATCAGTGGCGCGACATTTCATTTCATAATGCACATTTACATATATATATATATATTTAGAGCTCTTATGTCCATTTGTTTCTCAAACTTTTTATTTTTTGTTCTACTTCTTCATTCGTGGGCTGAAACTCCCATGTTCACTCATGTTTTTGCACAAGTGGGTTTTTACATCTATGACCAATTTTACCCCCCTGTCTCAGTGTCTGATTAATGAGATTGTCATCTCTTTGACCTTGGGCTTCACTTTGTGGTCAACTGTAATCGTTCATCTGTTGGTCATTTGGTCAGTCTTCTCTTTTGAAAGTTTTTGTTTTTTCCCGAAATCAGCGTATGCTGCCTGAATGGCAGGGTAAAAACGGTCATACAGGTAAAAACCCACTCATGCAAAAACATGAGTGAACGTGGGAGTTTCGGCCCATGATGAAAGAAGAAGAAAGTTTTTGTTTAGAGAAATGATATATAGAATGCTGGTATTTCTGTGTGATGAATATTGTGCAACCAGTCAGCTTCTTTTTATATTTAGTCAAGTTTTGACTAAATATTTTAACATCGAGGGGGAATCGAAACGAGGGTATGGTGTATGTGCGTGTGTCTGTGTGTGTGTCTGTGTGTGTGTGTAGAGCGATTCAGACTAAACTACTGGACCGATCTTTATGAAATTTGACATGAGAGTTCCTGGGTATGAAATCCCCGAACGTTTTTTTCATTTTTTTGATAAATGTCTTTGATGACGTCATATCCGGCTTTTCGTGAAAGTTGAGGCGGCACTGTCACGCCCTCATTTTTCAACCAAATTGGTTCAAATTTTGGTCAAGTAATCTTCGACGAAGCCCGGGGTTCGGTATTGCATTTCAGCTTGGTGGCTTAAAAATTAATTTATGACTTTGGTCATTAAAAATCTGAAAATTGTAAAAAAAAATAAAAATTTATAAAACGATCCAAATTTACGTTTATCTTATTCTCCATCATTTGCTGATTCCAAAAACATATAAATATGTTATATTCGGATTAAAAACAAGCTCTGAAAATTAAATATATAAAAATTATTATCAAAATTTTTTTTTCGAAATCAATTTAAAAACACTTTCATCTTATTCCTTGTCGGTTCCTGATTCCAAAAACATATAGATATGATATGTTTGGATTAAAAACACGCTCAGAAAGTTAAAACAAAGAGAGGTACAGAAAAGCGTGCTATCCTTCTTAGCGCAACTACTACCCCGCTCTTCTTGTCAATTTCACTGCCTTTGCCATGAGCGGTGGACTGACGATGCTACGAGTATACGGTCTTGCTGAAAAAGGGCAGCTACTTGACTAAATATTGTATTTTCGCCTTACGCGACTTGTTACTGTTTTGGAGTTGTGTGTGTGTGTGTGTGTGACTGTAAGTAACTGTGTTGTCTTTCAGTATGTTTGTTAGAGAGAGAGAGAGAGATCTGGATTACCTGTACTCCATAAATCAGTATCAATAGACAGGCAAACAAGCAGGGACACAGACAGAGAGGGTTATAAATAAAGGCATAAGCAGGGATGAAGGTTCCTATTGGGAAATGAGGAAATCCTAATCAAATCCTTCCCGACAGACTTCCTGATTCCCCAAACGGCAAACAACTAAAAACGGAAACTGTTAAGAAAAAATCTGAATTCCATGCCAGTTTTATCTGATTTTGAAAACTCAGCTTTTACCCTTGCACAAGTGCATAAAATGTATAATAGGTAAGTCATCTTAATCTGGTTTTGTATGCATTTACCTGTGTTATTGAAGAAATGTTTTGCTGCAGTCTGTTAGTAAGATGCAGCATTAGCTGTGTCGATTCATCACAGTTACATATTATACACTGGCAGAGACAATGTTGAAAGAACCAGACAGTGCAGATTGCATTATATGTTACAGTGGAACCCGACTTTTAAGACCACCACAAGTCTGAGAAAACCGGGTCTTAAACAGGAGGGAGTCTTAAAATGGAGGTGAATTTTTAAGTTATAAACAGAACTGAAAAATCAAGGTCTGAAATAGAGGGAAGTCTTAAAGTTGGGAGGGGGGGGGCTTAAAAGGGGGTTTCCACTGTATTTGCTAAGGGGGGGGGCTTAAAAAGGGGTTTCCACTGTATTTTCTAAGGGGGGGGGGGCTTAAAAGGGGGTTTCCACTGTATTTTCTAAGGGGGGGGCTTAAAAGGGGGTTTCCACTGTATTTTCTAAGGGGGGGGGGCTTAAAAGGGGGTTTCCACTGTATTTTCTAAGGGGGGGGGGGCTTAAAAGGGGGTTTCCACTGTATTTTCTAAGGGGGGGGGCTTAAAAGGGGGTTTCCACTGTATTTTCTAAGGGGGGGGGCTTAAAAGGGGGTTTCCACTGTATTTTCTAAGGGGGGGGGCTTAAAAGGGGGTTTCCACTGTATTTTCTAAGGGGGGGGGCTTAAAAGGGGGTTTCCACTGTATTTTCTGAGGGGGGGGCTTAAAAGGGGGTTTCCACTGTATTTTCTAAGGGGGGGGGGCTTAAAAGGGGGTTTCCATTGTATTTTCTAAGGGGGGGGGGCTTAAAAGGGGGTTTCCATTGTATTTTCTAAGGGGGGGGGGGCTTAAAAGGGGGTTTCCACTGTATTTTCTAAGGGGGGGGGGGCGCTTAAAAGGGGGTTTCCACTGTATTTTCTGAGGGGGGGGGGCTTAAAAGGGGGTTTCCACTGTATTTTCTGAGGGGGGGGCTTAAAAGGGGGTTTCCACTGTATTTTCTAAGGGGGGGGCTTAAAAGGGGGTTTCCACTGTATTTTCTAAGGGGGGGGCCTTAAAAGGGGGTTTCCACTGTATTTTCTAAGGGGGGGGGGCTTAAAAGGGGGTTTCCACTGTATTTTCTAAGGGGGGGGGGGCTTAAAAGGGGGTTTCCACTGTATTTTCTAAGGGGGGGGGCTTAAAAGGGGGTTTCCACTGTATTTTCTAAGGGGGGGGGGCTTAAAAGGGGGTTTCCACTGTATTTTCTAAGGGGGGGGGGGGCTTAAAAGGGGGTTTCCACTGTATTTTCTAAGGGGGGGGGGGCTTAAAAGGGAGTTTCCACTGTATTTTCTAAGGGGGGGGGCTTAAAAGGGGGTTTCCACTGTATTTTCTAAGGGGGGGGGCTTAAAAGGGAGTTTCCACTGTATTTTCTAAGGGGGGGGGGGGGCTTAAAAGGGGGTTTCCACTGTATTTTCGAAGGGGGGGGGGGCTTAAAAGGGGGTTTCCACTGTATTTTCTAAGGGGGGGGGCCTTAAAAGGGGGTTTCCACTGTATTTTCTAAGGGGGGGGGGCCTTAAAAGGGGGTTTCCACTGTATTTTCTAAGGGGGGGGGGGGGCCTTAAAAGGGGGTTTCCACTGTATTTTCTAAGGGGGGGGGCTTAAAAGGGGGTTTCCACTGTATTTTCTAAGGGGGGGGGGGCCTTAAAAGGGGGTTTCCACTGTATTTTCTAAGGGGGGGGGGCTTAAAAGGGGGTTTCCACTGTATTTTCTAAGGGGGGGGGGCTTAAAAGGGGGTTTCCACTGTATTTTCTAAGGGGGGGGGCTTAAAAGGGGGGTTCCACTGTATTTTCTAAGGGGGGGGGGGCTTAAAAGGGGGTTTCCACTGTATTTTCTAAGGGGGGGGGGCTTAAAAGGGAGTTTCCACTGTATTTTCTAAGGGGGGGGGCGCTTAAAAGGGGGTTTCCACTGTATTTTCTAAGGGGGGGGGGCTTAAAAGGGGGTTTCCACTGTATTTGCTAAATGCCCAGTAGTGCCCAGTTTGCTACTATGGAACCCCCATGTTCAGACCCCCAAATTTAATACTTCCTCCTCTTTAAGACCCTCCTTTCTCAGACATTCTCCCCTTCATAGCCTCTGTAAATTTACCTCCAGTTTAAGACTGCCTTCTGTTTAAGACCCGATTTTCTCAGACTTTTTGGAGATCTTAAAAGGGGGGGGGGGGGGGGCCCACTGTAATATATAAGGTAATCTCCCTTGTAAGACCTGATTTTCTTGTATTTTTGAAAGTTGTAAAAGGGGGGGTTTCACTGGATTGAAAGGCACCTCAGGGCCTAGAGGACTGAGAGAGAGAAAGTATTTCCGACTGATGATCTATCACAACAAAGGCCAACCAGATATAGTGCATCCTGTCCCAGATGGCGGACACAAGATATTCAAGAGGAGATTAAAAAAACAACTACGGCTAAGCTCTTCACAATAGGTCAAGAAACAGGTTTAGGATTGCGTGTTATCGATGCATAGAAAGCACAGAGAGTGTGATTTTGATGAGGATTGAGATGGTTCCCCCCACCTTCCTCCCTCCCTCCCTTCTTTCTGCCTTGGGCTTCTTGAGAGACTGTAAAGAGCACAGTTTCTGTGTTCTATACTGTCCCTGACTCCCTGCAGCAGATTTTATTTTTTTGCATGGGGGGGGGGGGGGGGGGGGGGTGGCAATTTGTTTAAGATACAGGTGTTTTAGTTCACCCCACCCCACCAATGTTCCCTCCCTCCTATTCTCCTCCCCGAATCCTTTTTGCCTTTGTGAGTCACTCCATCATTTTATTCATCCCTTGTGATGAGCATAGACTACATTCACCACTGACAGCCCTGTGAGTTTATAGACAAATGTCCATGTGTTTGTGTAATATGTTGTACAGAAGGGTGACAGTGTGCTTTTCCATTTCTGGTCGTGCAACAGCTTGCAGTCTGGGGTAACTGCTGGCCGGGTGTTCTACACAGTGGCAGTGACACAGCCACTTCAAACAGTCATTGTTTGCTGATTGTAGCTGGTGCTCTTGGCTAATATCAGCTTTGTTTTATGCAATTATCTCTTCTTCTCTTTTGCGCTGAGGTAAACTAATCTTATCTTCGTGTCATGAATGAAGAATGATACTCGACTTTGTTCCTAATTGTGAGAATTGAGCAAGAAACTATAATCAGTCATTGTGTTCTAATTGTGAGAATTGAGCAAGAGTGACATTTGTCATTGTGACTTGTGTTCAGGTGCCTGTGTGAAGATAATATAATGTAACTGACAAAATCTGCTGCAGGCTTTGTTTTTTCGGGATAGTGAGGCAATTACATGGTTAATGTTACAGTGCGTGTTCAATTCCTTTGGCATATGGTACAAAATGAGGAAAGTGAATGACTTGAAAGTGGATAGATGTTGGATCATTTACTTACTCTGTTGTCAGGGTTCCAGCTAGGTTCCAGCTAGGGTGTCTGCAGCGCAGTTTATGCTTGATACATTTTACTGGTTTCCACTGCTGTGGCAAAAGTGAAACGGGATTTCTGGACTGACCTGGTCAACATATGTTTGACTTGTTGCAGTTTTGTGTGCTTTTGACTCATTGACCTCACCTGCGGTGTCCAGTGTTTTTAGTTCAGATTTTCATTCAATAGATATTTGTTCAGCTTGTGTTAAAAAGGTATAAGCATCTTTTTAAATGCTTTTGTTTTTGTTTTTTTAGTGTTAACTTGTGTGTTGTGTAGGATTTGATGAATATGTTGTTAGTGAAAAGAAAACCATTGTTTGTATGCATGCAGTTCCGTTAAATGTGTACTTGTATTGTTGTAAGCACCTTGTATCAGGTAAACAAAATCCCATTCCCTAGTTTAACTTTAAGTCAAATACGCCAAGCTTGCCAGTTCATAACATCAGCAGGCCCGAGACTATTAGTGACACAACCTTTGAACTGTGCAGAGGGTATAGTACCTAGTTAACTTCAAGAAAGATACGGCACAGCTTTAGGCGTGGAAAGCAAACAGTTTAAACTGGGCTTGGCTTTGTATACATTTGGATTTGATGAGGAACGTTCTCTGCTTTATTATTTACAGCCAGTAAATAGTTTCAAGGGTAGAATTCTTCATTGAAATATATATTGTTTTTGAGCAAAACAATTCCTATCCTTTTGCATGTTTTAGATCACAGAACTCCCCCACATGCTATATGGATTCAGCCTGGAAGAAAAAGACAATGGGACTTTTGTTCCTCTCAACCAAGTTCTGATGGGACATAGTTGAAGGCAAGAAAAACCAAGCAGGCTTATTAGGTAGCCCAGAAATGGTTTTGTCCAAAGATGTATAGATGGTGCAATAGGGTGCCATTTGAGAATTTCCCTCTATCATCATGTTATCGTGTGTGTGTGTGTGCTTTGATGTCAGAGACACATGTTTACATTTTAAATGTTGAACATGGGGCACCCACAAAGGTTAGCAGATGCATGCGTCAGCGAACAGAATATCAAAATCGGCAGTGCTTTGAAAACGACACTGATTGTCATCATTTTTGCGAGTTTTCATTCACAAACACCTGGGAAATAAATCTCATGTTCCCCATGCAATAAATCGAGGTGGTGAATGGGTTTGAGCTTTCAGGTGAAACGTGGATTGTCAAAGTAAAAGCCAATCAGGCTGATTGTTTGATGTGTGGAACCATCGCGGCTTTGGATTTGTGTTTCCGAGGACAACGAATGTAAGCATTCACTCTCAAAGACCCAATCAATGTTGATAATTACCGCGGCGACTCATGGTCAATTTGCAACTTATCTCTGTGATCGCAAAATCCACAACGAAAAGTCATAAACACTTAAAAAGAAAAGAAATATGCTCAACACTTATGATCGCAGCTCTGTACATTTTCAGACTGGAAGAAAAGCGTCAACAAGCTACGTTTGACGTCACATACAAGGTTGACGTGTTATCTCGAGCTACTGTGACGATGCTTTGTGGCCCGGAGTTGGATTCTAAAAATTCGTCTCCCTGTGGGTTATTGTGCATTTTGTTGCACAACCAAAATGATGACAAAAACGATGTTTGGTGGCTTGTCGTCAGACCAGCATTTTGTTGTTGGTCCTCGGGGAGCATATCGCCTTTTGTCTCATATTTATCAACCGCGGCCTTCGGCCTTGGTCGATAAAGATGAAACAAAAGACGATATGGTCCCCTTGGACCAACAAAAAAGCTGGTCTGTCAACAAGCCACCAAACATCTTATAATGTCTGTTGCTTCTTATGGAAAGCTGCTTTTGTACCTTGCTTCAGGTTTTAGCACTCTTTGCGACATCTGATGCATCCTTATTTTGCTGGTCGTCAGATGCATGTTAATTGACCTGGTTGAAAAATTGTCAGAACCTAAGATAACATCTCCAAATATAATTATAAGTCCCTTATCGTAGAACCAAGCGTAGCCTTTTAGTCAGTGATTTGGAAGGTTCATTATTTAAAAGTTTCGTTCAAATCAATTACAGCCGAACTCCGTTGTTCACCAGTTTCAAAGCCATTTCTTTTTGTTTCTTTTTTCAACGTCAACCTCAGCTGGGGCAGCTGACAAGACATCTTTGCATGAACCCACAATAGTCTTTCTTTTCTTTTGAGACATTATTTTATGAAGTGACCCTGTCTTTCCTCGGTTGGTGCACATGTGTTCGTAAAGACTGGTATATGAGTGTTACACGACACTTGAGATTGCCACAAGTTCTCAAATGTCGTATAGTTGTGTTCTTTTATTCTACGTCGCCCGTCTTCGCAGCAACAGAAAACAACTCGTCAAATTGAGTTCGAGGATTTATTCAGCATTCAATACATACAACTGCACATCGTAGCAGAACTCAAATAGAAGCTTTTTTAACATTCAAATCGCGCTGGCATATATAGTAAATACTCAATCTCGAGAATATTCCAGACCGAACATGATACAACTACATTATACGAGCCGTCTATGGACTAGAACAGTGACGCTCTCTGTGACGCACATCAAAAGCGCCGACGCACTTAATCCGAACGAACGCCACGAACTCACACTACAAACAGCGTGATAAACAACTTGTTTTGACAGGACTAGAAAGTTCACCTGCATTCTCGTCCAAGCATAAATATTGTGTTTACAAAATATAATATCGGTACTTTCCCACAAAGTACAAATAAGTCAACTACATTCAACACACAAAACTGAACCAAAGCTCAGCAACGGTAGCGTTTCCTAACATTACCCCCAACACCAGAAGAAATTTACCTAATTTCTTTCAATCATTGAAACGCTACCTGTACACATATTATGTATACATAACAGATTGAAAACCAGGTATGTACATTAGTCTGTTGGAGAGTGAACACAGTTTTAATCACATACTCGGCTGAGAAAATCTGCTCCAACATTGTCTGAACCCTTAATCGATTCCACTCGCATATCAAAGTTCTGCAAGTACATCACCCACCTCATGATACGATTATTCACAAACTTCGCAGAGTTCAGGTAGGTGAGGGGTTTGTGATCAGTCTGAAGCACGAATTTCACCCCTTGGAGGTAGAGTTCAAATTTCTTGATTCCCCACACGATGGCTAAACACTCTTTCTCCATGGTCGAGTAGTTCTTCTCGGCTCCTGACAGCTTCTTGCTGGCATAGCTGACCGGAAACGGTTTACCTCCATGTTCTTGCATCAGTATGGCGCCGATCCCTTCGTCCGATGCGTCTGTACGCAAGATGAACTCTTTGGCAGTATCAGGAAGGCGTAGCACCGGGTCTCGTGACATCAGGTCGCGCACGGTCTGGTATGCCTTCTCCTGAGCTGGTCCCCAGAGTATTCGGTTGGGGCATCCTTTTCGGGTCATGTCCGACAAAGGCGCCGTTATGGCAGCGAAGTTTGGAATGAACTCTCTGTAGTACCCAGCCAATCCAAGGAAGGATCGCACCTGCTTCTTGGTTTCAGGACGTGGCGCATTGAGGATCTTGGTGACGTTTTCCAACAAAAGCCCCTTTTGACCTTCCTTCAGTGAATGACCTATGAAGTCAACGTTGTCGGTCCCCAAAATGCACTTGCTGGGTCTCACGGTCAGATTGGCTTTTGTCAGGCGGGAAAACAATTCCCTCAAAGTCTCCAGATGCTCCTCAAAGGTCTCCGTGTGGACTAGCAGATCATCCCAGTAGTACACAACATTCTTCATTCCTTTGAGCATTTTTCGCACTCCTCTTTCAGGGTAGCACCACTGTTCACCATGCCAAAAGGCATCCGCAGGCACTCATACGTTCCGTCTGGAGTTGCAAAGGCGGTCTTTGGTATGTCCTCTTCGCGCACAGGAATCTGCCAATATCCCTTGCTGAGATCGATCTTTGAGAAGATCTTACTGCCAGTCAACCGTCGGAACAGATCAGCCGCCGTCGGCATTGGTTCAGGGTCAAACACGGTGATCTTATTCACTTTCCTGAAGTCAATGCATACCCTGTTTGTACCGTCTTTCTTCTTGACCACAACAACGGGAGATGAGTAAGGGGATGATGACTCACGGATGACCCCCATCTTCAACATGTTGTCGATGTCCTTCTTCAAGGATTCCCGAGCCTGAAACGGGATAGGGTATGGTTTTGAGCGAACAGGAACGTCAGATGTGAGGTGGACTTCATGTTCGACCAAGGACGTAGAGCCTGGAACATCAGAGAACCTATGGGTGAAGTCGCCCATAAAATCATGCAGCTCCTTCTGCTGGTCTTCTGTCAGGTCAGGTCCTAACTTGACGTCATCCACTCCCTCTTTCTTGTGGAGGTCTCCCAACTCCAGTAGTTCCTCGCCGTCGAACTCGTCTAGTTCGGCTGGTTCTTCCACACTTGCTGCGACCTGTACTGCTTCCGGAGGTCTCTCCACATACAGTTTCAGGAGGTTAGCGTGGTAGATCTTGGACTTCTTGCCGACATTCACCTTGTAGTCGTTGATCCCTACCACGGCCTCAACCTCGTATGGGCCTTTCCACTGCATCAGTAGTTTGTTGTGATCAGTGGGAAGCAGTATCAGCACTTTGTTACCTGGTGTAAACTTCCTGTTTACGGCTTTGCGGTCGTAGTAGTGCTTTCCGCTATCCTGAGACTTTCTCAAGTTTTCTCTCGCAATCTCGAGAGTCTCCTCCAGTTTCTCTCGCAACTCGAACACGTACTGGTAACTGTTCTTCACTTCAGGTGTGTCCACATCTTTCGTCCACAATTCCTTTAGTATCTGCATCGGGCCTCTCACGGTCCGCCCGTACATCAGCTCGAACGGGGAGAATCCAGTGGACTCTTGTGGCACCTCCCTGTATGCAAACAGCAAGGCATTGATGTAGCGATGCCACTGCCTTGGCTGCTCACTGCATAGTTTCTTCAGCGTGGACTTCAGCGTCGCATTGAATTTTTCTACCAGCCCATTGCACATCGGGTGATAGGGTGTCGTAGTCAAGTGACGAATGCTCAGCAGCCTGTTGACCTCTTCCATGCATTCAGAGACAAACTGTGTCCCCAGGTCTGTGAGGATCTCTTCAGGAACCCCAATTCTGCTGAAAATGTCCACAAGTGCCTCGGCAACAGTCTCGGTGTCAATTTTCTTCAGAGGCACGGCTTCTGGGTACCTGGTTGCATAGTCTACCAGGGTCAGTACCCAACGATGACCCTCTTCACTTGGCGGTTTGATCTCGCCGATGAGGTCAATGGCCACCCTCTTGAAAGGTCGGTCGATCAAAGGCATCTTCTGCAACGGCACTTTCGGGACCCTTCCTCGAGGTATGGTTTTCTGGCAAATATCGCACGATCGGCAGAATCGAGTCACATCTGCATGCAGTCCTGGCCAGTAAAACGCAGCCTGGATTCTGTCCGATGTCTTCTTGACACCCAGGTGACCTCCCATAATAGAGTCGTGGGCCACCTCCATCACCTGGCGCCTAAGTGGTTGAGGCACCAGAACTTGACGTAATGGCTTCCCACCGTTGACTCTCGGGTGCTGGAACACTCTGTACAGGATCTTGGCCTTTACTTCAAAGTGCACAGTGCCTTCGCCCTTGGTCATCTCCTTGACAGGACGACTCCTGTACTTTGTCAAGGTCGAATCAGCTTCCTGTAGCTGAATCAGCTGATCCCTGTCCACGACAGCAGTTGCAGAGCTGTTGGTGACCCTGAGTGGCGTAGTTGTTTTGTCCTTCTTCGCCTGGGCTCTGGTCGTAACAGCGCTTACAACATGCGGCTGGTCGCGGCGATACACAGTTGCTCTGTCATCTCGTAACAGTTCGCTGATATCTTCATTCGCGAATGGCAGTGGGTCTTCCTCCTCAACAGCAGGCTGAGCTGAGCCCATTCTCCATTCGACATCAGGGTCATCAGGACGTCTCGCACCCCCAATGTTCCCAATTAATAGATCGTACAAGGGCTTCTTCAGGCAGACGGCCTCAACTTCTCCGGTGAAGTATGGAGTATCGATCTGGATTTTTACCACTGGTGCCTTCACGCATTTGCTGTCAGCCATGAGCGTCCACTTGAAGTCACCAGTGAACTTCTCTGTTGGCACCTGATCCTCTTTGACAATGACTCCATTGCAGCCCGAATCTCTGAGAACAGTCACTTCCTGCTTCTCAACAAATCCCTTCGACACGGGCATGTTCGACACTGACACAGCTGCGCTGGCGACGACAGAGATTGACTTGCCATTGGCGAGTAGAAGCTGGCCATCAGAAATACATTCTTCCACGTCCGATGGTGTAGCCACTTGCTCGGCAGCCCTTGGAAGTATGACGCTGCTCGCACATACTTGTTGGTTCGAGCCACTCGTTTGCCTCTTGTTGTCGTAATATCTCCGTCGATGTTCTTGCGCTTTGTCATTGACATGTCCGTTATTTTTCTTTTGGGGACAGTTGGCGACTCGGTGGCCCTTGGCATTGCAAAGGAAACACGTTATGTTCTGCCCTTCATTGGATGATGGTGCGGACTCAGTTTGTCCCTTGGCAGGTTGGTTTGCCTGGTTCCCGCTCTTCTGGAAAGGTTTCGATGACTTTGACGTCCCCAGGGTCCTTCCATGAGCAATGAGATAACGCTCAGCAGCATCAGTAATGTCCTTCAAACCCCGCAGTTTTTGCTCTTCCAAGCGGGTCGCCAGGTCCTTCGGGCAGGCATTAAGGAACTGCTCCTTCACGATCAAGTCCCGCAGACTCTCGTATGACTGCTCTTCACCTGATAACTCCACCCATTTCTGCAGGTATGACGACAGGCGCTCCACAAACTGGCTCGGTGTCTCTCCAGACAATGGCTGGCATTCGCGGAAGCGTTGACGGTAGCCCCTTTCAGTGAAGTTGTAGCAACGCAACAGAGCTTCCTTCAGTACATCATAGTCTCTGGCGTCATCATTTGAGAGTCTAGTGTAGACCTCAAGTGCTGCCCCAGTCAAATGTGCGCTGAGTTGAATCGCCCAGTCGTCGCGCTGCCATCTAGCACTCTCAGCGAACCTCTCGAATCTTGCAAGGTAGCAGTCGATCTGGTCCTTCCCGTCAGCGAATGCTGGAAGTTTCGGTGCCCTGTGTAACATTTGCTGCTGGTTATCTCTTTGGCGTGGTGCCTCGTGCTCGTTTTGAACACGCACCATTTCTGTCTGAAGCTCTAAACGCTTCGTCTCCATTTCTATTTGGAGCTCTAAGCGTTTCAGCTCAATTTGCCTCTCTTCACGCTGTGCTTCTCTTTCTCTTTCTTTTTCTTCACGCTGCGCTTGTCTTTCTTCACGCTGCGCTTGTCTTTCTTCACGCTGCGCCAGCAGTCGTGTCTGGGACTCGACGAACTCCGTCAACTGCTTGCCTTTTAGTCCCAGTTCAACTCCTTTTTCCCAGAACTCAGCCATTCTGGTCTTTTCCGGTGCGTTCGTCTGTATTCTTTCACAGCCCCGAACGTAGACGAATGTAGTCTTCTAAAAGAACACAGTCTCTACTGCACCTCCGATGCTTCTCTCGTCGCTGTTCACCTTCGTAGACGCAGGCTGCCACCCTCCTCGTCTAACGTGACGGCGCACTCTGCTCACGATACGTACACGACGTACCCCAGTCGTATTTCGTAGTATTAATGCACTAGCTCCGCGACGAAGTCCGTCTCGTCCAAACGGCAGCTAACCTCTGTAATCCCGATACACTCCGGCGTCGCTCACCGTACCGAGCTGCGGCGATTACCAAACTCTTCACCAGTCACACCGAATCCACGGTTCCGTAGTCTCAATACTGATCCCTCAGGATACACCCGATTGATGGCTACCTCCTGTGACTGTCTTGACACTGGTCCTTGTTGCTGGAAAAACCCTTGGCGTTAAACGTAGATCCTTGGCTTGGCCCCCAATTGTTACACGACACTTGAGATTGCCACAAGTTCTCAAATGTCGTATAGTTGTGTTCTTTTATTCTACGTCGCCCGTCTTCGCAGCAACAGAAAACAACTCGTCAAATTGAGTTCGAGGATTTATTCAGCATTCAATACATACAACTGCACATCGTAGCAGAACTCAAATAGAAGCTTTTTTAACATTCAAATCGCGCTGGCATATATAGTAAATACTCAATCTCGAGAATATTCCAGACCGAACATGATACAACTACATTATACGAGCCGTCTATGGACTAGAACAGTGACGCTCTCTGTGACGCACATCAAAAGCGCCGACGCACTTAATCCGAACGAACGCCACGAACTCACACTACAAACAGCGTGATAAACAACTTGTTTTGACAGGACTAGAAAGTTCACCTGCATTCTCGTCCAAGCATAAATATTGTGTTTACAAAATATAATATCGGTACTTTCCCACAAAGTACAAATAAGTCAACTACATTCAACACACAAAACTGAACCAAAGCTCAGCAACGGTAGCGTTTCCTAACAATGAGCGAAAAAAGATAGTTTGCCGGATTGGCTGCATGGCGCTCGCTTTCCTTCGCTCATTTCGAACGCTGTACTTGGACGTAAAAAACCGCATAGGGTGGTGCAGTGGTAAGCTAAATGCACCCTATGACATGCTGAGAGGAATTCTTGTGGGACATTTTCAGATTATATGCGTCTATGGCGCAAGGCGTACTAGTAAACCGACCCCTGTGCTCAGTTTTGTCTATTGGGGTAACTCGGTTATGTAATCAAGCTTACAATCTTAATTTGTTTTTTCATTATTTTTCAGACCAGGATGAGCTTGAAGAAGGGGGCAAAGCCCCCAGCCCGCCCCCCTCCCCCCAAGGGGGGTTTGTCTCTGGGCGGCATGAGCTTCAAGAAGCTGGAGCAGGAGGAGGAAGAGGAGGAGGAAGACCTCACCATCTCCGACAAATACACAACCCTCCTGCAACAGAGCAGAAACGCCAGCGCTCCAGCCGGGCTCTCCAGTGGGGGAAGAAGCAGTACCCCCTCCCCTTTGACGACCGCTAAACCAGGACCTTTACCGCTAGAAGCTGAGGACGTAGACAAAATTGGGCAGCTGAAGAAAAGCGGCAAGGCTAAACTGGAGTATCTCTCCGGCTTGAAGGGAAGAATTCAGGAGAGGATTCAAGAGAGGATAACCAAAACCAAAGAGGATGTTTCAGGTGAATCCAGCGCCAGTGCCAGCCCTGATAAAGACCACCCCCTCTCAGGATCTTTAAGCGACAGCGTTGACTGTAAGACACCGACTGGACAAGATGATGATGAAACTCTCATTGCTAAGGTGTCTGCAGTGAAAATGCGAGCTTCCAGCCCTCCTGTTATGAACAGAACTCAGTCAGTGAGTCAGTCAGACGCACCAAAGGGTGAAGAGAGACGGTCATCCCTCGGGTCACTGGAGAAAAGATCGTCCTCTCATCCGGTCAAGCTGAGCTCTCTGATGACGAATGATGACGAAGAGGAGGAGAATATCATGGTTGTGGAGGAACACTTCAAGGAGGAACCGTTTGAAGACTTTGCCGGGGGTCTGGTGACCAGTACCAAGCTGCGATCCCGCTCCAAACTCAAAAAGACCTCCGCCACCGTCAGCATGTCAGACTTGATGAAAACGCCCACTGAGAAAGCGCAAGATTTTAACAATGTATTTTCAGAAGAGAAAAACCCCGAAAAATCTACGAAAGACAGTCCTGGGAAGAGTCGTTCCAAAATCTCCCTCGCACGGTTTATGAGTCACGACGGTCACACGTTTCCGTGGTCCAAGCTAGTGGCACTTACGGCGTGTGTGTTTGCGTACTTGGTCCTCCCGGTTCCGTCCTTCCTGTCAGGTGTGATCGCTGGCTGTGTGTTGATGTCGCTGGGTTGGTCGACCTACAACTTTGTCGTCATGCCCGGTATTGACAAGGAGCCGCCCAAGTTGACCCCCATCGAGGATCTCCCGCCCATGGAGATCCCTGAAATGAATGAACCCACCTTGGACGATGGTAATTACAAGGTACGTGGACTTTTGTCTGGTTTGTCATTTCTCACTGGTGGGGATTCCAAGTTGCATTGTTTTGATACATCAGCGACAATTTTCTATTTGAATGTAACTTGGAATTCCCACCAGAGAGAAATGACAAACCCCCCTTTTAAGACCCCCCAATTTAAGATCTGATTTTGTCAGATTTTTGGAGATCTTAAAAGGTCTTACTGTACTCATTTTAATGGATAGTAAAGTATTTGTTATGGTTTTTGTTGTTTAATCTTTTGTCTTTGTCCCAAGTGCAGCCGTACCAGCCAGATATACTTTTTTATTTGACCTTCAAGTACTATCTTATCTACTGTTATTTTATTATAATTATATCCAAGTGTGAATATGTGTATGAATGAAATACCACACGAAGACACATCTGATGGTTACCAGCAGCTTTTCATTCTAAATGGGGAAATAAAGAGTTGTTATTCTTGTTGGTCTGTCTCGTCTTTAAAATGTGTGTGTTAGATTGTTAACAGGCAGGTGGATATGTCGAAGAAAATTCTCTATTTTAATGTACATTAAAGTATTGTTATTGTTTTTACCTGTGTGTTTCAGGGGTGGATGAACGAGATCACCAACTACAACCCCGACGACTACCACATTAACCACACCTACAGCGTCCTTGTCACGCTTGAGGGGACCACACTGCGACTGCAGCGACCCAAAGTACCCGTCCCGAGACGAGCCATGTATGATGAGATGATCACTACTGCACACTTCGTCCACCAAAGACACTTCGAGCTGAAGGGAAGCAGAGTGTTCCTTCTCCCCCCTGGACTGATCAAAAAACGGGTGTGGAGCAAGAAGTATCCTCTCTGTATAGCGCTGGCAGAAACAGGGACAAAATCCAAGCATCCCAGTGAGTCTTCCGTCGATAGCGGCGAGAGTGTAAAATTAGCCAAACAGGAGATGGGGTTTGAGTTCATCACGGAGGAGAAGTGTGACTCTAGCGTGCTGTACCTGTTTGCACGCACCTGCCGGGAGAAGGAGGAGTGGTATCTGCGGTTCAACTCAGCGTGTCAGGGGAGGCCACTCCCCAACGCTGTGCTTGAGATGCGCAGAATGATAGAGCGTCAACGGCAGAAGCACGTGCAGCGGGGAAGCTCTGACGGTTCGACCAGACAGCGCCACAATTCCAGCGACTCCCAGTCGTCTGTCACGTCAGATTCTGGAGAGAAAGCAGAGGCCGAGGTGTGTATTCTTTTTATTGAGTCACTTGAGAAAAAGTGACTCTATGTAATCGGTCAGTGTTAGTCTGTCCGGCCGGCCGTCCGGCCGGCCGTCTGGCCGGCCGGCCGTAGACACCACCTTAACGTTCGACTTTTCTCGGAAACTATCAAAGCGATCGGGCTCATATTTTGTTTAGTCGTGACCTCCAATGACCTCTACACTTTAACGATGGTTTCGTTGACCTTTGACCTTTTTCAAGGTCACAGGTCAGCGTCAAAGGAAAAATTAGACATTTTATATCTTTGACAAAGTTCATCGGATGTGATTGAAACTTTGTAGGATTATTCTTTACATCAAAGTATTTACATCTGTAGCCTTTTACGAACGTTATCAGAAAAACAAGGGAGATAACTAGCCTTTTCTGTTCGGCAACACACAACTTAACGTTGGGCTTTTCTCGGAAACTATAAAAGTGACCGGGCTCAAATTTTATGTGAACGTGACTCATTGTGTTGTGAATAGCAATTTCTTCCTGTCCATCTGATGCCTCATATAATATTCAGAACTGCGAAAGTGACTCGATCGAGCGTTTGCTCTTCTTGTTTCAAGATAGCTCTCATTCAGTGGAAATCCTGAGGGTCAGCCTTTTTGTGTCTGTATCCTTTTATGAAAAGTGTGTTTCTGTTCAATTGAACAGCATTGGTCTTTGTTACAGTAGGATTCTTATCAGTATCAATTAGTTCCTCTTTGTGGCGAGGGCCAGATGTAAAAAAGCAGATTAGTGCTTACTCTATTATCCTCGTTAAATAAAGAATTGTCGTCAGCACATTGTGTCTTGTCACCGATGAAGAACACAGAAGAAGAAAGATCAGAAGATCCTTTTTGTACTGAGGTAGCTGAAAAGTGGGATATATGATACATATACTGTACTTATTTTTTCCCAGATGGGCATCTTTAAGGATTAAAGAAAATGGCTTGTAGTGAGGGTGACCTGGGGTACGGGAGCGAGTATTGTCAAAATGGCTTGTATCATGCTCCCCAATGGAGTGTAGTGAGGGTGACCTGGGGTACGGGAGCGAGTATTGTCAAAATGGCTTGTATCATGCTCCCCAATGGAGTGTAGTGAGGGTGACCTGGGGTACGGGAGCGAGTATTGTCAAAATGGCTTGTATCATGCTCCCCAATGGAGTGTAGTGAGGGTGACCTGGGGTACGGGAGCGAGTATTGTCAAAATGGCTTGTATCATGCTCCCCAATGGAGAGTAGTGAGGGTGACCTGGGGTACGGGAGCGAGTATTGTCAAAATGGCTTGTATCATGCTCCCCAATGGAGTGTAGTGAGGGTGACCTGGGGTACGGGAGCGAGTATTGTCAAAGGGAGGTAGGAGGGAAGCAGAGATTTGGGGTTGCTGACTTGTACAGGAGATTTGAGTCAGCTTTTATTCACTTTGCTGATGTCAATGTAGCCAGCTCATTTTTAGTAACCAGTCTGGCGACCTATTCATTGCAGGAAGCTCTTAACCAAAGGAAGACTGTTTATTTGAAATTTTGTGAAGGAGAAACTCGAGGTGTTAGTTTCAGTTTTGTTTCCATCAAGACTAAATCCAAGCAAAGTTTGAGCATTGTTTTAGAAATTTGTAAATGTATAACTATCTTGTTGACTGTTTATACAGGGGGGTACCACTGTAATATTAGATCCAAGCAAAGTTTGAGCCGTGTTGGAAATCTGTAAATGTATAACTATAATTATTGTTGACTGTATATACTGGCTGAGCCAACGGACTCCATGCTGGACTTCACGCGCTACATGGGTCATCTGATGCCGGCCGGTGCGTTCACCAGGCTCCTCAGTCCTGCCAAGAACGACAAGGAGTCCGGTGCCCCAGCGTCTCGTCTGCCGTTCACCGGCTCCATCATCTGCGACAGTCAGCTGTACTGGCTCAACGCTCTGATTGGTCGCTGCTTCTATGACTTTTTGCGCGACACCTGGTGGTCGGAGAGGGTCAAGGACAAACTGCAGAGAAAACTCAGCAAAATCCATGTGAGTGAAGCGACTGAAGCCTTGTGTACCGTCAGGGCTCTCTACAGACGCTGTACCTAGAAGGTCTAAGGACACCCCCACACACACACACACACACACACACACACTTTTTATTCACTTTACTTCCCGAGCCGGACTGAATGTGTAGCGCCAGCGAACGCCAAGAAGAAGAAGAAGATTCACTTCACTGACGTAAATGTAGCTACTTCTTCTACTTTGTTAATGGGCTGAAACTCCCACGTTCACTCATGTTTTTGCAGGAGTGGGATTTTACGTGTATGACTGTTTTTACCCCGCCATTAATAGTGCATTTTTAGGAACAAGTCTTGCCGTCTATTCATTGCAGGAAGCACTTAACCAAAGGAAGGCTGTTAGTGCGGGAGACATTTCAGATGTTCATATCAGTTTAGTTTCCATCAAGATAACAGTGGAACTTGTAGAGAGTCCCAAAACAGGAGGACTTTTGGAAGTTCTGTGAGATCTTCAGGAAAACGTTATTTGTCATATTGGTTTGATTTTTTTCTTGAGATTTCTAAGGTGATAGTAGATCTGTTAAACCATGGCTTGGCAGAGGACAAGGTGTAGATTTGGCGAGTAAGCTGTGAGATGGAGTGTAGGACTAGGATTAGTCAAAAGTGATGCTGGGGTCTTCTTCTTCTTCTTCTTCTTCTGCGTTCGTGGGCTGAAACTCCCACGTACACTCGTTTTTTTTGCACGAGTGGAATTTTACGTGTATGACTGTTTTTTACCCCGCCATTTAGGCAGCCATACGCCGTTTTCGGAGGAATGCTGGGGTCTGATGTACAAGCTTACCTTTCATGATATTTCAAATTTTTTTTGTTTTTTTGTTATTTACTGCCTCCTCAGCCCGTTATGGCTAATATATTTGTTTTGAAGGTTACTTTCCCTGACTCTTCCATGCATTATTTTGTTTCTGTTTTCCCTTTTGTTGTAGGTGCCATACTTTATAGATCAACTTCAAGTGACTGCCATTGACATGGGCAAGGCTATGCCAGTGATCCGGAGAGCTGCCAACCCTTACCTTGACGAGCGAGGATTCTGGGTGGAGTTGGACGTGTCGTATGGGGGAGGCTTCCAGATGACCATTGAAACCAAAATGAACCTGATGAAACTGAAGACTGCCAAACACGACATGTCCAAAGGAGACGTCCCCCAAGAAAGGTCAGTGCTTATTGCTTTGGACATTGTATTCTCTTGACAGTGTTTACAGTAAGCTGTGGTGTTGCATTTAGTTGAACTGTTGCCAGGGATGTTGGTAGGATTAATTTTTAAAGGCCCACTCCGCCTCGTGAAAACAGTTCACCTCACTGTTTCAGATCTGGTCAGGCTTTAACATGGGATAAGACCATCCCTCCACTTGGTCTCATACGATAAGACCATCCCTCCACTTGGTCTCATACGATAAGACCATCCCTCCACTTGGTCTCATACGATAAGACCATTCCTCCACTTGGTCACATACGATAAGACCATCCCTAAACTTATTCACATACGATAAGACCATCCCTCAACTTGGTCACATACGATAAGACCATCCCTCCACTTGGTCACATACAATAAGACCATCCCTCCACTTGGTCACATACGATAAGACCATCCCTCCACTTGGTCACATACGATAAGACCATTCCTCCACTTGGTCACATACGATAAGACCATCCCTCCACTTGGTCTCATACGATAAGACCATCCCTCCACTTGGTCTCATACGATAAGACCATCCCTTCACTTGGTCTCATTCGATAAGACCATCCCTTCACTTGGTCTCATTCGATAAGACCATCCCTCCACTTGGTCTCATACGATAAGACCATCCCTCCACTTGGTCTCATACGATAAGACCATCCCTTCACTTGGTCTCATACGATAAGACCATCCCTCCACTTGGTCTCATACGATAAGACCATCGCTTCACTTGGTCTCATACGATAAGACCATCCCTCCACTTGGTCTCATGCCAACCATCAACAGCCTGGGTGCTCTCAGTCTCAGTGCACAGTGCGAGGGGTATTTTTTTTAAAGAATGAATTTCTTTCGAAAAGCATTTCATCAAAAAATTCCAACTCACCGCAGCAAGCTGTCAGGGTGTCGATTTTTTGTATGTGACACAGTGGAGGGATGGTCTTATCCCATGTTAAAGCCTGACCAGATCTGAGACGGTGAAGCGAACTGTTTTTATAAGGCGTAGTGGGCCTTTAATTTTCAAAAGTTGTTGCCAGTCCTTGGTGTCACTTTACACCCAACGAGATATATTTTAGCAATTTTGTTGAAATGACAGCAACTTTTTTGGTGATTTGAAATAAGCTTTAGCAAATAGTTGACTGCTGACTCCAAGCAGCATGCCTATGTTACATCACTGCCGTTAGGTTCTGGACTGTCTAGTTAAAGTGCAAAGTATTCAAAGTTCAGTAGCATTTGCTATTCTTTACTTGTCTGTTCAGGACTGGTCGTATATATATACTTTACAGTTTATACTGATTTTATTTTGATTATTAAAAAGGGAGATAATCATGAGCTAAGCTCATGACAGGTATGTAAATTAAATTACAATACATATTAAATTACATATACTCTACCAACTCACATATAGCAATTTACCTCAGTTTAGTGCTAGGACGCTTGAACGCGGGAAGGTAACAAGGGAAGCAACCTTAAAAAAGAACGGCCTTGACCCTTATACAAGGGCCACGTGACCAGGATCACTTCCGTGTGCGTGCGCATAAAGCGCCGCCATGTTATCATTCCTTTCCAAGCCTTTACATGCGGTGGACGTGTGCTGAATGCGCTCGAGCTTTTTAGCTCACGGTCTTGCTGTTTTCTGACCACTCTCTCTCTACCTACGGCTGTTTTGGGTGAGAATAATCCAAATTTTACTGTTGTAATTTGTCGGTCTGTGCGTCTTTGCCTGAGTTTGTTTTTGTTGTTTTGTTTTGATAAACAAGTTGACTTACTTGCTGTCATGTCTGACAGCGGCAAGAAGAAGAGCTTAGCCAAGCAGGTAGCTGCTGTGCACTCGCCTAAGAAAGGTTCTAGAAAGCCGAAACCAGCTAACGTTACGGTTTTTGATCCTGCTTCTTCGAAATCGATCGACGTACAGATTAATACACCCTCCTCCTCTTTGCTTCCCCCCGCCTCTATGCCTACTCTGTCGGCGGAGAAGGTCTCGGATGTTGCTAGTAGTAACCCCATTGTGTCTTCTGAGGTTTCTTCTATTTTGTTGACGCAAATCAACGCGCTGTCTGCGGACCTCAAGTCTACGCGGGAGGAGTTTCTCTCTTTTCCACAGGGTGTGGGAGATTCTTCTTCTCTCGCCAGGGTTAAGGTTCCCCCCTCGTTCACGCTTGTCAGTCTCCCGGTGATGGAGGGGTTTCCTTGCGTGCTGATGCTTCTGGCCACTCCGGTCAAAAAGGTATTTATGCTTCACCAGTAGCGGGGTCCTCCCGCCAATGGGAAGCGCGTTTACCGGAGAAAGTACCCCCCCTGGAAAACGGGCAAGGGGAGAAAGTTCCGACTCCCTGCCTATCACCTTCCGATCGCGCGGTCGGGTAGAGCAGGGAAGGGACCCGGAAACGCGAAGGGATCTGTTGTTGTTGTCCCCTTCCGCATACGAGTTAGCGGCGACACAGCAATCTCAGCTTCCGGCCTTCGGGCAGGAAGCCGTCCGTAGGAAGTCATGTCCCGGGTATAGCATCCCGCACGTGGCTTCCTTTCCGGTCGATGTTCCGGTTGACGTTTGTAGTCAATACGGTGACAGTCTTCCGGCTCACACGGATGTGATGGATGAGCAATCGGATTTTGCTGCTTCTCTGCAGGAGGAAGACAGTAGTTTCCGGTTGCCATCTAAGTTGCCTCACGCACTTGCGTCTGCAGCTGAAGTGGCGTTTCGCTATTTTGAGGAAGGTGTGGTGTCTACGGCAGGTGTGTCCGTTCCGCCACCCTCGGCTTTGGGAGATTTCCGTGTTCCGGAGGATGATTCTCATTCCTTTTGTTTCCGGGAATCCCCATCCGTTGCTTACGAGATGTCTCGAGTCTTGGGCAAGACTAAATCTCATGCCAACGTACGCGCTGCAGGGGTCGACACTAACTTATTTGGCCTGGGGCCACACTGGCCCCAGAGATGGAAATTGCTGGGGCGGAAAACAAAAATCTGGGGCCCACTCTCCGTATTCACGTGCGGCAATGCATTGTCTGTTTTTCTTCATCGTACTCAGTGAAGCCAGGGAAACTCTTTCAACCATTTGACATTGAAATTACGACAGCGCTTCGCGCTTTTGGCTGCATCGGTCTCCTTTTTTCGTTTCTCTCCACCCTGTTCTTCATCTTCATTTCCATGTCTTTTTACACCAGGGATGTGTCGCCACATTTTGCGTTTGGCATTTGAAGGCGATACTTATCTCTCACGCTAAAGAGCGCAATCTGGGAGTTATTTCCCTTGCGGCATTGTCCTTCGACGATTTCAATGTTTTTTTTTCTTGACTGCGGCATTGATCGTAACGCAAATTTCAGTGACGACTTTGACTGGCGATTTTTAGTGATTGGCTCTGGCATTAGAATTTTCGGTTTGTCATTGTTGGAATTTATCCTGGGGCGGAGTGGGCCCCAAGCTTCGGCAATGTTTGGGGCGGAACACAAAACTCTGGGGCGTTCCGCCTCCCGCCCCCGCTAGTGTCGAACCCTCCGCTTTTGGTGGCACATGGTGCTGCTCCGGATGTAGTCAAGCCTTGGCTTTCTTCCTCTCAACAACCGACTTCCGCTGTTCATTCTGGCCGGAAGTTTACGTTGAATTCTCAGTCGGTCAACCTTATCGACTCATTCGCTCTTCCGCGGGCTACACTTCCGGTGACTCCGGAATTAGCTTCTCTCCGGGAAGACCGGTACAGTAGGGACAGAGCTGTTCCGTGTTCGGAACTTACTCTTTTGTCTTTAGAGGAAACGGGCAGGTCTTTGCTGGAGCTGTCATCCTTGTCGGAGACAATCCAAAGAGCTCTCTCGAGATCTATTTCTACCTCTCTCGTTCCGTTTGAGTTTCGGAAGGATGCGGTGGAGAACAATATAGCGACTTTGCTTGCTACGCTGGCTAAGGTGTCATCAGAGCAGATGAGCCTGTCGGCTCGGCTTTATGCACACTCAGTTCATTCTCGCAGGTCTGCCTTTCTTACTGGATCTAAGATTCAGGATAAGGTTACGATCGAGGCTTTGAAGATCTCTCCTTTCACGGAGGGTGCTCTTCTTGGTCAGCCCTATGCTCTCTTGAAGCTCTCCAGAAGGAGACGCGTGATGCCCGGGATTTGGCAATCTCCAGGATCGCGCATGCTGGGTTTGTCAACCCACAGACTAAGCAGCAAGGCCCCGCCAAGACAGCAGTCTGCGTCGTCTAGGGGCAAGGCTCAAGGTCAGTCTTCTTCTTCTAGGGGTCGGGGTTGTGGTGCCCCTTAACCTAAGAAGGGTCCGTCTTTTGGCAAGTCCAGGGGGTCGGGGCGTAAGCCCCACCCCCAATGATGCCTCCCCGAACCATTAGCCCCCCCACCCCCCACCTTTGTGGTGGCGGGGGGCCCCTCCAGGGTCGTTCATCGCTGGTTACTCAAGGTAAACAGCCAATGGATTGTTTGGGGTTCAGGTTGCCCTGGGCGGACGGCAAGGCTCCTCTCACGAGTACGCCTCCACCTTTTCGGCCACCGGCCAATTTGGAGGCGAGGTCCGCCATTCAGGGCGAGATCATGTCTCTCCTTCAAAAGGAGGCTGTGGAGGAGGTGCTAGACCACAGCTCCCCTGGTTTTTTTGGGAAGATTTTCGTGGAGCCAAATGCATCGGGGGCTTGGCGCCCCGTGTTGGACTTGTCACCTCTCAACAGGTTCTTAAGACAGATCCGTTTTACAATGGAGACGTCCGCGTCGGTCAGAGATGCACTCAGACCAGGCGACTGGGTGACGTCGATCGATCTGACCGACGCGTACTTTCATATCCTCATTCACCCATCCGACCGGAAGTGATTGAGATTCCGATGGGGAGATCGGGTGTACCAGTTCAGGGCGCTTCCGTTCGGCCTCTCGCTGGCGCCCTGGATCTTTACTTTGGTGGTTCGCCAACTCTGTGCGCTTGTCAGGCAAGAGGGCGTTCGGTTGAGAGCTTACCTAGACAATTGGTTGATTCTTCATCAGGACTCAGAGTCATGCCGGGTTCACACCCAGTTTGTTCTGTCCCAAGCCATCGATCTGGGGTTCTCTGTGAATCCGACCAAGTCAGAACTTACTCCAGCCTAGGTTTTCACTTACCTAGGGATGAGGTTCAACACGTTGGATTGGTCTGTCCGCCCTACGCAGAGGAGGATAGAGAAGCTTCAGGCTCTTATCATATCCCTGTTCTCGCAGGAACGAGCGCCTGTGCGAGTTCTGACGTCCCTTCTAGGACAGATGGAGTCAATGTCTGCTCTGGTGCCGTTAGGCAGAGTGCACAAGCGCCCCTTTCAGGCCGCTCTGAACTCGGTGTGGAACCAGTCAGTCCAGGGTTGGATGGTCTCGGTTCCCCTTGGGGACTGGGTTGTACAGACCACACGGCAGTGGATCCTGCCTTGGATCGGGCAGGGAGTTCCCATTTCGCTCCCTCCTCCAGACGAGGACTTATTCACGGACGCCTCGCTGTCGGGGTGGGGGGCCCATCTGGCGTGCCACACGACCTCTGGCGTGCCACACGACCTCTGGTGTGTGGACGGCAGATCAGGCGAAGCTTCACATCAATATGCTGGAGCTCGAGGCTGTTTTCCTAGCTTGTCAGGCCTTTCTGCCTCTGATAAAGGGAAAATACATTCGGCTGAACACCGACAATATGACTGTGGCAGCCTACATCAACCGTCAGGGCAGTTCCCGCTCTCTCTCTCTGTCAGTCAGGTCTTGCCAGATTTTAATCTGGTGCAGTGCTCACAGCATAAGAGTGGCAGCGAAATTTCTGCCAGGCCGGTTGAACGTTCTGGCCGATTCACTCAGCCGGTCCTCGAGCGTTATCCACACAGAGTGGACGCTCACTCACCAGGTTCTCCAACGCCTGTGGGCACAAGTGGACAAACCTCTGGTCGATCTTTTTGCGACCCGGTTTTCCCGCAGGCTTCCGGTCTTCGTGTCCCCGTTCCCGGACCCGGAGGCTTGGAAGGTCGACGCCATGGGGATCGACTGGTCAGGTCTTGTGGCTTACGCGTTCCCTCCGTTTCAGCTGCTGACCAACCCTCTCTGGTGCTGATCGCCCCCTTGTGGCCGAGTCAGCACTGGTACCCAGACCTCCTGCGTCTCGCTGTCGGTCCTCCCATTCCGCTCAACCTAAGAAAGGGAGATTTATTACAGCCAAGAACGGGGATCCATCACGACAACCCTCAGGTTCTTCGGTTACACGGCTGGAGACTGTGCGGGACTCGCTGCGCCGTTCAGGCGCATCAGACTCAACTTTGATGTTAGTGCAGAAAGCGCATAGGGAATCTACGGGTTCGGTTTACGGTTCCCACTGGTCTGCTTGGGTCAGCTGGTGTACGGCAAACGGGGTTAATCCTACTTCCCCTAGGTCCATGCAAGTGGCCAACCATCTGTCGTGGTTGGCGGCGCAAGGAAGGTCTCCTTCATCCCTTAAAGTAAGGAGATCGGCAATCTCCTCTACGCTAAAACAATTGGGACACACTATTAACCTGGGGGGTGTAATCGCTAGCGTCCTCAAAGGATCAGCATTGGGTTTCTCTAAAGTAAAGGCTCCTTTGCCGTCCTGGGATCTTTTTCTTGTTCTTAACTTCTTAAGGTCGCAAGTTTTTGAGCCCTTGGATGATGCTAGCCTGCCTAATCTGACTAGGAAGGCTCTACTTCTCGTTCTGTTGGCCACAGCTAGGGGGGGCAGTGAGGTTCACGCTCTCTCTGGCGTGCCTAGGGATACGTCGTTTGAAGCAGACGGTTCTGTAACTTTGCGTTTCCGTCCTGAGTTCTTAGCCAAAAACCAAAAGCCTGGACAAGTTTCCCCTATTATTAGGATTCCCCCGCTTAGTAAGATTCTTGCTCCGGGTGATCCTGACATTGTTAACTGCCCGGTACGAGTGCTCAGCAGTTACCTGGCTCGCACGGCTCTGTTAAGGTCTAAAGAACAAAAACTTTTGTTTATCTTAACACAGCCCGTAGCAAAGATGTGTCGCGGGTTACCTTAGCCAGGTGGATTTTGATGCTTATCAGACAAGCGTATGACTGGTGGCAGAACCAGAAAGGGGGGGGGGGGGGGGGGGCAGTCAGTCCTTCCTCTCACTTCTGCTCTTACACATGAAGAAAAGATTCGGTCCCAGGGAAAATTGGCCGATTATCCGGAATTGGCTGATTATCCGGATGGCCGATTAACCGGAATTGACTGTACTATGTCTTTTTATTCATCAATTGACATCCACGTGTTTCTTGCAGATCTCCAGTGACTGACTCCGATGAGGAGGACAGTGCGGAATCTTCTACGGATGAAGAAGAAGAAGCAATGGCAAGTCCAGAGGAAAAAGAAAGGCAAGTTTTACAATTATCTTGAATTTTGAGAATAAACAGTGTTGTTCCCAGACTCTGAGAACAATACAGTGGACGAGTGGACACCTCCCTTAAAAGGACACCTTCTCTTGTCCCTTTGTATATTATCTCTACCAAAGTATACCTGCAATGTAGGGACACTTTTGGCTGGTCCCGAGGGTGTCCTTTCATCACAGGTACCACTCTAGGTCAGTTGGACCTGGATTGAAAATGGATATAGGTCCAAATGTCCTGGCTACATGTACTAAAAATTGTTCCGTCAGAAGATCTTTTACATGTCAGAACTATCCCACGGTCGACTGGACAGAGATCAGACCAGTCCATGAGATCAAAAAACACTCACAATTTTAATTTGCCTCCCGTCTGTATTTCAGTGGCGGCAAAAAGCTGATGAAATACCTGAACAAACTGACGTCCTCCAAGTACTTCCAACAGGCGACGGAATACAAGTACATCAAGCGTGCCATGGAGAACGTCTCAAACACGCCGCTACAGCTCCAAGTTACCGTCAAAAATCTGGTCGGCAAAATGGTCGTCAATGTTCCTCATCCTCCTAGTGACCGATTGTGGTGAGTACAGTGGAGCCCCCCCTGTTAAAACCTCCCCCCAAAAAGAAAAAAATCAGGTCTTGAAATGGAGGTACCTTTACGGAGCTTTTGAACGGAAAATCTGAAAAAGCAAGGTCTTGAAATGGAGGTACCTTTACGGAGCTTTTGAACGGAAAATCTGAAAAAGCAAGGTCTTGAAATGGAGGTACCTTTACAGAGCTTTTGAACGGAAAATCTGAAAAAGCAAGGTCTTGAAATGGAGGTACCTTTACGGAGCTTTTGAATGGAAAATCTGAAAAAGCAAGGTCTTGAAATGGAGGTACCTTTACGGAGCTTTTGAACGGAAAATCTGAAAAAGCAAGGTCTTGAAATGGAGGTACCTTTACGGAGCTTTTGAACGGAAAATCTGAAAAAGCAAGGTCTTGAAATGGAGGTACCTTTACGGAGCTTTTGAACGGAAAATCTGAAAAAGCAAGGTCTTGAAATGGAGGTACCTTTACGGAGCTTTTGAACGGAAAATCTGAAAAAGCAAGGTCTTGAAATGGAGGTACCTTTACAGAGCTTTTGAACGGAAAATCTGACAAAGCAAGGTCTTGAAATGGAGGTACCTTTACGGAGCTTTTGAACAGAGAATCTGAAAAAGCAAGGTCTTGAAAAGGAGAAGGTCCAACATTGGGGAATTTGAAAAGTGCGGTTTCATTGTAGGGTAGATCTTGGGGATTTGGGTGTACAGAGAATTAGAGATGATGTGATGTAAAGGTGTGTCTGTGTTTATTTGTCTCTGTCTCTGTTTGTGTGTCGGTCTATCTGTGTTTGTGTGTGTCTGTGTTTATTTGCCTCTGTCTCTGTGTTTGTGTCGGTCTATCTGTGTTTGTGTGTGTCTGTGTTTATTTGTCTCTGTCTCTGTGTTTGTGTCGGTCTATCTGTGTTTGTGTGTGTCTGTGTTTATTTGTCTCTGTCTCTGTGTTTGTGTCGGTCTATCTGTGTTTGTGTGTGTCTGTGTTTATTTGTCTCTGTCTCTGTGTTTGTGTCGGTCTATCTGTGTTTGTGTGTGTCTGTGTTTATTTGTCTCTGTCTCTGTGTTTGTGTCGGTCTATCTGTGTTTGTGTGTGTCTGTGTTTATTTGTCTCTGTCTCTGTGTTTGTGTCGGTCTATCTGTGTTTGTGTGTGTCTGTGTTTATTTGTCTCTGTCTCTGTGTTTGTGTCGGTCTATCTGTGTTTGTGTGTGTCTGTGTTTATTTGTCTCTGTCTCTGTGTTTGTGTCGGTCTATCTGTGTTTGTGTGTGTCTGTGTTTATTTGTCTCTGTCTCTGTGTTTGAGTCGGTCTCTCTGTGTTTGTGTGTGTCTGTGTTTATTTGTCTCTGTCTCTGTGTCGGTCTATCTGTGTTTGTGTGTGTCTGTGTTTATTTGTCTCTGTCTCTGTGTTTGTGTCGGTCTATCTGTGTTTGTGTGTGTCTGTGTTTATTTGTCTCTGTCTCTGTGTTTGTGTCGGTCTATCTGTGTTTGTGTGTGTCTGTGTTTATTTGTCTCTGTCTCTGTGTTTGTGTCGGTCTATCTGTGTTTGTGTGTGTCTGTGTTTATTTGTCTCTGTCTCTGTGTTTGTGTCGGTCTATCTGTGTTTGTGTGTGTCTGTGTTTATTTGTCTCTGTGTTTGTGTCGGTCTATCTGTGTTTGTGTGTGTCTGTGTTTATTTGTCTCTGTCTCTGTGTTTGTGTCGGTCTATCTGTGTTTGTGTGTGTCTGTGTTTATTTGTCTCTGTCTCTGTGTTTGTGTCGGTCTATCTGTGGTTGTGTGTGTCTGTGTTTATTTGTCTCTGTGTTTGTGTCGGTCTATCTGTGTTTGTGTGTGTCTGTGTTTATTTGTCTCTGTCTCTGTGTTTGTGTCGGTCTCTCTGTGTTTGCATGTGTCTGTGTTTATTTGTCTCTGTGTTTGTGTCGGTCTATCTGTGTTTGTGTGTGTCTGTGTTTATTTGTCTCTGTCTCTGTGTTTGTGTCAGTCTATCTGTGTTTGTGTGTGTCTGTGTTTATTTGTCTCTGTGTTTGTGTCGGTCTATCTGTGTTTGTGTGTGTCTGTGTTTATTTGTCTCTGTCTCTGTGTTTGTGTCAGTCTATCTGTGTTTGCATGTGTCTGTGTTTATTTGTCTCTGTCTCTGTGTTTGTGTCGGTCTATCTGTGTTTGTGTGTGTCTGTGTTTATTTGTCTCTGTCTCTGTGTTTGTGTCGGTCTATCTGTGTTTGCGTGTGTCTGTGTTTATTTGTCTCTGTCTCTGTGTTTGTGTCATCAGTCTATCTGTGTTTGTGTGTGTCTGTGTTTATTTGTCTCTGTCTCTGTGTTTGTGTCGGTCTATCTGTGTTTGTGTGTGTCTGTGTTTATTTGTCTCTGTCTCTGTGTTTGTGTCGGTCTATCTGTGTTTGTGTGTGTCTGTGTTTATTTGTCTCTGTCTCTGTGTTTGTGTCGGTCTATCTGTGTTTGTGTGTGTCTGTGTTTATTTGTCTCTGTCTCTGTGTTTGTGTCGGTCTATCTGTGTTTGTGTGTGTCTGTGTTTATTTGTCTATGTCTCTGTGTTTGTGTCGGTCTATCTGTGTTTGTGTGTGTCTGTGTTTATTTGTCTCTGTCTCTGTGTCGGTCTATCTGTGTTTGTGTGTGTCTGTGTTTATTTGTCTCTGTCTCTGTGTTTGTGTCGGTCTATCTGTGTTTGTGTGTGTCTGTGTTTATTTGTCTCTGTCTCTGTGTTTGTGTCGGTCTATCTGTGTTTGTGTGTGTCTGTGTTTATTTGTCTCTGTGTTTGTGTCGGTCTATCTGTGTTTGCATGTGTCTGTGTGCCTGAGTGTGCATAGCCCTATGTGTCGTGTCTGTGTGTCCCTGCCTGCCTGTCAGTCAGACTCTCCCTGTCTTGGCACGTGTGTGTGTGTGCGTGTGTGTGTGTGTGTGCATGCGTGCAGGTGTATGTGAGTGTCTGTGTGTGTCAGTCTTTCTTATGCAGGGACTATGTTTCTTTGAGGAACAGTGATACGGATGTTACAAAACATACTATGTTTCTTTGAGGAACAGTGATACGGATGTTACAAAACATACTATGTTTCTTTGAGGAACAGTGATACTGATGTTATTTATTATTTATTTATTTATTAAGGAGATTTCTATAGCGCATAACTAAAAGCACTATGCGCTTTACAATATCACTAGGTATAAGCAACCGCAAACATACTCTGATTAAATAGAACTTAGCCTAACAAGACATACTAAGAACACAAAACATTTGAGTTCATACAAAAATAGAGAATTAAATTAAATACTGGACAAACGATTAAAATAAGCTTAAGGCCTACACCGACTACAATGGACTATTTCAAATACAACAATTTAGTTAACTATAAAAGGCAGTGCATAAAACTCCATAATCCTAAGAAGGTCGAACAAATAAAAAAACAAAAGACTATTTAACTATAATTACTTCGTAAAAGATAATAAACATGGTATACAAAGCTGTAATTTTTAACAACAAATCTAAAAAGATTTTCATGCCATATTGCACAACACATTTTGACACACCACCAACCTCACACAAGCACACATACACACTTACACACACACACACACACACACACACACACACACACATGTACTCACACACACACACACACACACACACACACACACACACACACACACACACACACACACACACACACACACACACACAATAAATTCAACAAATATTTAAATACATAAAAAGAATTAAGTAAGCGTTTAAAACATATTTTACAAACAACAGTGGTACATATATATAGTGTTAATAATGTGAGACTACCCAATAAAAATATTTAACTAGTGAGTTGATTGGAATGCTGGCAGATAAAAACATATCACGAGGCAGGCGTGTACTTCAGGTATTGTAAGCAGACTTGAAAAGGTGGGTTTTAAGGGACTTTTTGAAAGTGGAAGAGGTTTTACAGTGACGGATGGGGTGGGGAAGTTGATTCCAGAGAGTGGGAGCGGAAAAGAAGAAAGAACGGTCGCCAGTGGTTTTGGTTTTGGTGCGTGGGATGGAAAGTATTCTGCTGTCAGTGGATGAGCGAAGCTGTCTGGATGGAGTGTAGGGATGCAAGAGTTCAGAAAGATAGACAGGAAAGTGAGGATCAGTGAAAGAGTTGAAGCAGATGTTGGCGGTTTTGTGTATGATGCAGGAGGATATAGGAAAACATACTATGTTTCTTTGAAGAACAGTGATACGGATGTTACAAAACATACTATGTTTCTTTGAGGAACAGTGATACTGATGTTACAAAAATACTATGTTTCTTTGAGTAACAGTGTTACGGATGTTACAAAACATGCTATGTTTCTTTGAGGAACAGTGATACGGATGTTACAAAACATACTATGTTTCTTTGAGGAACAGTGATACGGATGTTACAAAACATACTATGTTTCTTTGAGGAACAGTGATACGGATGTTACAAAACATACAAAAAGTACATATACCCAATAGAATAGGTATCTGCTTTTCTATTTTACAATCAGTTTGGATTGATTTTGTGTGTTTATCTAGCTGTTTGTTATTCCTTTTTACATTTAGTCAAGTTTTGATTTTTGTCTTTTACACAAATAAGAAAAAAGACAATAACTGAAGTCTCAGAAATGCAATGAGACCGCTGCACAGCCATAATGATCTTGTTATGTAAACATCTCTGTAATATTTTTATGTGTGCAACAGGTATGGTTTCCGTACGCCACCACGTCTATGGCTGAGCGCCAAGCCTCAGGTGGGGGAGCGGGTGGTAACCATCACACACGTCACCGACTGGATTGAAAAAAAACTGGAGGTCGAGTTTCAGGTCAGTAGCTCCTCCGAAAGCGGCATATAAAAAACGATCATACACGTAAATCCCCTGAAATCAGCGTATGCTGCCTGAATGGCGGGATAAAAACGGTCATACACGTAAAAGTCCACTCAAAACTCAAAATCATGAGTGAACGTGGGAGTTTCAGCCCATGAACGAAGGAGAAGAAGATACATGTAAAACCCCACTTGGGCAAAAACATGAGTGAACGTGGGAGTTTCAGCCTATGAACAAAGAAGAAGGAGAAAGTCAGTAGCTATTAATCTATTAATCTCCCTCCAGGGTTTCTTCTTCAAATTTTGGAGGCTCTTTAAAGGGGGGTATATCACTGTTCTACATAGAACTCTTTGCACTGACATCACTTGTACAGTGAGACTGCAGAGTCCTCGCAACTAGTTTATTTCGTTTCATATCATTTACTTTACTTTATTATCCTATTTGCTGGGAAATTCGGGTCGCTCCCTCCCAGTGGAAAGCTAGCAGCAACAAGAGTCGCTCTACCCAGATGTGTGCTTGATTAGTTGCAAACAGCCACCTGCACTTATGGCAGAATGACCGAGGTCTTTTACGTGTCACTTTAGTGACACGGGGGTGGGACATGGATACCGTCTGTGAGTCTGCACATAAAGTTGACACGTGTCCGTACCAGCCTGGACTCAAACCCGAGACTCCAGGATGATAAGTCCAGTGCTCTACCTGCTGAGCTACCCGCCATCCACCCACCTAACTAATGTTGAATGTGGTAGTTTGTGTCTCTTTCTCTCTGGGTTAAAAAGGGCGTAACTGTTTTCGTCTTGATTTTCTTACCAGTGTTTGATATTCATCACTAGATATTGCAAAGCTGTTGACATCTTGTCTTCGTCTCCACGTTAAAAGGGCGTTACTGTTTTCTTCTTGATTTGGGTTCCCAGTGTTTGACATTCATCTTTAAACATGATTGCCAAGCTGTTGACATTTTGTGTAGATTGGTTCCCAGTGTTAGACGTTCAGCATTAAACATTATTGCCAAGCTGTTGACATTTTGTGTAGATTGGTTCCCAGTGGCTATTTGACATACATCATAAAACATTATTGCCAAGCTGTTGACATTTTGTGTAGATTGGTTCCCAGTGTTTGACATACATCATAAAACATGATTGCCAAGCTGTTGACATCTTGTGTAGATTGGTTCCCAGTGTTTGACATACATCATAAAACATGATTGCCAAGCTGTTGACATTTTGTGTTGATTGGTTCCCAGTGTTTGACATACATCATAAAACATGATTGCCAAGCTGTTGACATTTTGTGTTGATTGGTTCCCAGTGTTTGACATTCATCATAAAACATGATTGCCAAGCTGTTGACATCTTGTGTAGATTGGTTCCCAGTGTTTGACATACATCATATAACATGATTGCCAAGCTGTTGACATTTTGTGTAGATTGGTTCCCAGTGTTTGACATACATCATAAAACATGATTGCCAAGCTGTTGACATTTTGTGTAGATTGTTTTCCAATGTTTGACATACATCATAAAACATGATTGCCAAGCTGTTGACATTTTGTGTAGATTGGTTCCCAGTGTTTGACGTACATCATAAAACATGATTGGCCAAGGTGTTAACATCTTGTTTTGATTGCTTGGTTCCCAGTGTTTGACAATCACCCTTAAACATTATTGCCAAGCTGTTTGTTTCCCAGTATTAGACGTTCACTATTAAACATGATTGCCGCGCTGTTGACATCTTGTCTTGATTGCTTGTTGCAGCGGGTGTTTGTGATGCCGAACATGGACGATCTGGTCATCCCTATTCTGCGTCCATCAGCAGGGGTAGGGGAACAGACCGATGATTCCAATGGAAATATTGCTGGAGATGCCGCTGCTTCATAAACACATGACAGGAGCTTGTGTCTTCTTCGTTGTCTCAACCTGTTAGAGATGTATCAAGCCCAGACAGGTTTGGTCGGATTCTGGGATTATTTCATGCGTGAATGAACGACAAAGGCGTATGGTTGAATGAGAAGTGTTTCATGCGTGGATGAACGACAAATGTGTATGGTTGAATGAGAAGAGTTTCATGCGTGGATGAACGACAAATGTGTATGGTTGAATGAGAAGCAGCTGCATGGGAGGAGTGAAAAGTTGTGATGGATGTTTGCCACACCCTGCCTGCAACACTGGATGATAAGCAGAACTACGACAATGGTTCAGTACCTGCCATGAAAGGACACCCTTGTCACCAGCCCAAAGTGTCTTTATTGCAGGTGGCCTGTCAAAATAGGTATAATGTGGTCAAGATAATAGGAAAAGAGACAAGAGGTGTCCTTTACCCAGAGGTGGCCTCTCACTGGAGGGGCCTCACATTGCAGGTATCACTGTGCTGAAAACCGATGGAAAGCCACAGCAGTCATACCATCAATGATCTTGTCTTCTGTGTAGTAATGATGTGTTATGAGAGACCGAAGCATCCTGACAGAATGAATAGCAACTTGTTTCTCCTGTGGCACAAGTTTTTGAGATGTCACTACATGTACATGTACTGGGATGGAACAGCCGACAACACCAAGCTGTGCCATTACAGTGGTACCTGTGATGAAAGGAGTGTTCCTAAATTGCAGGTAGCTTTTCATGACAGGTGTATTTTTTATTAAAGATGATAAAAAAAAAGGGGGACAACAGAAGATGTTCTTTCATGAGAGGTGTCGTCGCATCAGAGGGCCCTACATCACAGGTACCACTGTAAAATGAAATTACGCTTTGTAACAGCTGAGCTTTACAACAGGCTAGGCGCAACCAGCAAGCCACAATGACCAATTATAAGGTCAGATTATTATACTTTATACGAGCAAAGTTTTGCTATGGGCACAACCACCAAGTCAGAATGAACCATAATATGGTTAGAAAATTGCCTTCCACCAACTTTTTAAGATGTAAGACATTGCCATCAGCACAAAATGACAAGCAGCTATTGTGATAGTGCTGACGCTGCCATGATCACAGGGTTGCGGCAATGCTGAAGTGAGATAACCACTGTGGTTGGAGTGAAATCTTACACTTTATTAGTTCTTGAGACAGAAGACTTGCCGTCATTGCAACTGTACTGTATTTATCTGTACACATCATCTGGTACAAGCCATTATTTTGCTTTGAGCTCTTTTGCTTTATCTCTAAAGAAGCAGACCATTTGTCTCTGGTTTGACTAAAGTGTATGCCAAACATAAAAGGTTCTGGTCTTACTTTCCGCTTTTTGTGTTTGGAAATTACAGTGTCTCATGAAAAATCGTCATGCAAGCATCATCATTAGCAACATTATCATAATCATTATCATGCCATGTTTGAAATGCGCTGCATATTAAAGTAGCACACGCCCTAGCCTTGGTTCCTGTTCTCAGTAATTGTTATACATGCAGGTCCGTTTATTTTTGTGCAGCTTCCAAACTGTTGATGCCATAATCTTTGTTTTAATCATTCAAGAAGCAGCAGAGTCTTTGTTATTCAAGTGTGTTTGTCACTTTGTCTAGACAAGCTGCAGAGAAACTTACTGACATTTTTTTCATTTTAATTTTTTCCACTGAATATAGAGATCTGTTTATGTTTTCAGAACTGGCTGTAGCAGAGTTCTAATTGTCCTTTATGTTTTTGTTTTTTTAAATTTTCACAACCTGTTAATCATCACTGTTACCTGGCATTTGCTGCTATGTGTGCATTACAATCAAGCCACCATGCTGAAGCCATTTTGAGTGTGACTGTGTTACAGTGTGCTGTGTTACAGTGTGCTGTGTTACAGTGCAAGTGTGCTGTTACAATGTGCTGTGTTACAGTGTGCAAGTGTGATGTGTTACAGTGTGCAAGTGTGCTGTGTTACAGTGCAAATGTGCTGTGTTACAGTGTGCTGTGTTACAGTGCAAGTGTGTTGTGTTACAGTGTGCTGTGTTACAATGTGCTGTGTTACAGTGCAAGTGTGCTGTGTTGCAGTGCAAATGTGCTGTGTTACAGTGCAAGTGTGCTGTTACAGTGTGCAAATGTGCTCTGTTACAGTGTGCAAGTATGCTATGTTACAGCGTGCTGTGTTACAGTGCAATTAAGTGTGCTGTGTTACAGTGTGCAAATGTGCTGTGTTACAGTAAGCAAGTGTGCTGTGTTACAGTGAGCAAGTATGCTATGTTACAGTGTGCAAGTGTGCTGCTTACTTTAAATGAGACTGAGAACAGATGTGAACCAGGTGCAAAATTCCAATGTCTGCACTTGCTACATGTTGAGAAATCATTTTACAACAACAGAGAGAGAGAGAGGGGTGGGGGAGAAGAGAGAGTGTGTGTGTGTGTGTGTGTGCATGGCTCCCCAAATTGTTTATCCCTGCGTGTGGAGTGTCTGTGGGAAGCCCAGGGCTGAGGTTACGGAATTGAAACTGGATGCCACCTAGATGTATGGTACGCAGCCGCTTAGTCCCATTGGTTGTACATGTAATTGAGACTTGTTGTGATTTCAAACAATCAGACCCTGCAGCTTGTTCCCACCCAGTTGGGTGGCACCCAGGTTCACTTTGTGCTCCTCATCCCGGGTGTAAGAGAAATGGCTACCTAGGTTTGTACAGGAGTTTGTGGTAACAGGACTTAACAAAACTTTGTAGCGAAATCAAGCTTTGGACAGCTCTAACCACCCTGGCCGTTGTTTGTTTCGTTGACTTTTTGCAGGCTGCTACTTTACAATTCAAAGTGTGCTTACATTTTTGTATGATTTGATTTTGTGAGTGGCTTCATTTTTTAGTTCAGGTAATGTGAGTGGCTTCATTTTTTAGTTCAGGTAATCTGTTAGCATCAGTAGACGACAATAAAGAACTGTAGTGCATTTTCTGAAAGCTTGAGATGTGTATAAAAGAACAAGGGACATTTTTGTAAAACAACTGCTATTCAGTAAAAAAAACAAAAAAACAGTGCTTTGATGCTTTGATCAAAATAACTACAGCACAGGGAAGGACTTTGGTTTTTTTTGCGCTTTTATTCAATGTTTGGTTTTTCTTAATATTATTTTGCTGGGTTTTTTTTCCTTTTGTCTTTTTGGTGTACTCTGCATCCCACAGATGATTTGATCTCAGGAAGTCTCAGTAATGTAATGACACTGCTGCACAGCCATATATATCTGTTTTGTTTGAGCGCTTCTTACTCGCTTTATGCTATCTGTACATACCGAGTATATATATGAGTTATGAGCTTATGAAAAACCACGAGTATAGACTTATGGTTGTTTGGCTGTGAGTGTGTTTTGAAAATTTGAGACATTTACACAATTATTTCTACTTCCATTTCAGATTTCATTGCTTGCATTCCAAGAAGTACTTACCTTCTTCACATTTTTCCATGTGCTTTCCATTTCTTGGTGGTGTCCTTAAGTTGTACATATTTATTTATGGAGAAGGATGGAAGGATAATGTTGAGTGAATGTTTATTTTGTTGTTGTTGTTAATTAATGGCCTGTTATATCAGAGGAGAGGTATAGCATATTGTATGTCGGCAGAGTGCAGATATGTTGACATATTGTAAAAGTGATATTCCCTACAGTCAAACGCTGAGGAAGAAGATATTCCATAGTAAGGATCATTCTCATTCTTACTTTAACACAATGAAAATCTGGAGTGTGTGTGTTTCGGATAAATGTCTGATGACATCATATCTGTCTTTTTGCAGAAGTTGAGGCCGCATTGTGGTGACCTCAAATCTGGGAAAAACACTTCCATGCAAAACAAAAACATACATCAAATTATGCATGCATACACTCATGCTTGAACACACACATAAACACACACGTTTACATCCGACGGTAGAGTTATGCTTTTTTTTCACCAGAGTAATAAGAATTATACATGTGGACGCAGTAAAACGGTCAAATGTTTTTTGGTGCTTTTGAGGAAATTCCCCTCAGAACTTTGACATGCTTCCCCCCCCCCCCCCTCCCAAGTGAGCTGCCATAGCCATACTTGGTTTGTTCTGTTTGTTATGACTTTGTTCATATCCATTCATTTTTCTAAAAACAATTATTATATGAGCTTTTTGTCTTTGTGGAGGGTAACTGATATGCTTCACCGTGCTGTGAAATCTTGAAGTTTTCATGTTCACCATGCTGTGAAACCTTGAAGTTTTCATGTTCACCATGCTGTGAAACCTTGAAGTTTTCATGTTCACCATGCTGTGAAACCTTGAAGTTTTCATGTTCACCATGCTGTGAAACCTTGAAGTTTTCATGTTCACCATGCTGTGAAACCTTGAAGTTTTCATGTTCACCATGCTGTGAAACCTTGAAGTTTTCATGTTCACCGTGCTGTGAAACCTTGAAGTTTTCATGTTCAAGCAAAATTCTTTAAGTTGTGCAATACATGTATAACAAATGTTACCTGGTCATTAACTGTGTTTGATCCAACATTAGGCCCCCCCAAAAAAATTGTCTGTTTAGGGTAACCCGACCGACCCTATCGATTTGGCGCCGACCCAAAAACTTTTTTTTGATTTAAAAAAAAAAAAGAAAAAAAAAGAGGTAAAAATGCTAAAAAGAGACATTTGGCGTTTCATTTACACACACACACAAAAAAACAAAAAAAACAAAAAAAAAAACCCTACCTACCTACCGACCCTACTTTTTTTGGTCATGTTACCCTAAACAGACAAATTTTATTTTTTGGCCTTAGCAAAACTTGATAGTTTTTTGTCAGCTGAAGTTTAAGGATTTAGTTATTGCGGTGTCAGATTGCACACATACAGCTTAGTTTTAATGCTTATTGTACTTGCTTGCTGATTGACATTTTGTATGAAAGAGTTCCCACACGCGGCAAGTTGATTATCATTACTTACTTTGGTGTTTGCGTGTCGCCACGAGGTCTTTCAAAAGTCTGTGGTCAAAATCAGTCATCTGTATGTTCAGTTTGTTCTTTATTTGTTAAATTAGTTCTATTGTTTCTTTGATTCTAAGTACAGTGTGGATTTTGCATTTGCTAGTTATAGGTCAGTCACCAGATATTCTACTCACTTGAAAAATCTTAGTTCTTTTAAGTTACGGACAGAGAAAATGCTTGTGTTTTTCATTCTATCAACAACTAAAAGAGAGAAAAAAAATGTTTATTTGCTGTGCAAAGCATTTTCATTAGTACACTGCCGTTTTTCTTGTTTTTCTCCATTTAAAAGGAACTGTCCTTCCCGCTTACACAATCATGTTCACTTGTCCAGGCTTTTACATGGAATAAGAGCACCCCTTCACTTTGAGACACACTGAAAATCCATAGTGTGGCTGAAAGCTTTTAAATGGAATAAGAGCACCCCTTCCCTGTGACACACACTGAAACCATATAGTGTGGCTGCAGGCTTTTACATGGAATAAGAGCACCCCTTCCCTATGACACACACTGAAACCATATAGTGTGGCTGCAGGCTTTTACATGGAATAAGAGCACCCCTTCACTTTGAGACACACTGAAACCCTATAGTGTGGATGCAGGAATTTACGTGGAATCAGAGGAATAAGAGCACCCCTTCACTTCGACACACACCCAAGATCCATTGTGTCTTTGCAGAGTGAGTTTTTTTTGGTGGTTTCTTTTTGGCTGAATTCATTTTAAAGTGTCACTTACAAAATCAATTTAAATTACCTCTGCACAGAAAGCAGCAAGGTTGTTTATTGTTTATTTTTAGCATGTGCGTTAGTTGAAGGATGCTCTTGTTGTGTGTGGAAGCCTGGACAAATCTGTGGTAATGACTGTAGGCGGGAAAGTCAGGACCTTAACATTTGTTGTGGTCATCCCAGGTTGGACATAGTGAGTGATTGATGTACAGTGCAGCTTATTTTTCCTCTGTTGCTGTGTGAGACAAAGATTGAAAAACGCATGGCACGTTGTGATTTCATGAGATTGTTTTTATACATTGTTTCATATGTGATTTTTTTCAGAAAACAATGGCATCTCCATTTTCAATAAAGCTTTACGCTTGCCAAAATTGATGTGAGATCTTGTTTGTTGTTTATAACTTACACATCCCCCCCCTCCCTCCCTTATTCTTTAACTATCAGTGCGTTTGTATGGGCGCAATTAGAGAATGTGTTTGTGTGACCTGTTTGTGACAGACGCACACACCTATGCAGTCACACGCATGCACACATTCACTGCCCACAAACACACAAGCGCACACACAAACATGTCACAAACACATGCACACACACCTCCCCCCCACACACACACAGTCATACACACACACATATGTGCACACACAAACATGGGGCGATGATGCCCACATGCACACACAGTGATAACAAAACCAAAATATTCAAAGAGGCTGAGCATTCATTCAGATTTGCTAATGGGAGGCAACTCCTGGGGAAAATCATACAAAAACAGGTCACTGCTTTACAACTCTTCTTATGCATCCAAGATTGTTTTGATAACAACCTCAATAAGTATCAGTTAAGTACTACTGAACAACATGCTTGAGCCTGTTTGCACTTATCTGTTATCAGCTGAGTAGAGTAGTAATAAACATGTGTTTGTGTTCAGTCTGATAATCGAATAACTGGCGGTTTACAGTCGAACCTGTCTAAAACGATCGTCCACGGGACTGACCAAAAGTGGTCGTTGTAAAAAGGTGGTCGCAATGGAAAGGTGATTTATATGAAGAAACATTCAACGTTGATCCTTTGGGGTGGTCACGGGAAGGTGGCCGTTACGGAGAGGTGGTCTCCAGGACAGGTTCGCCGGTAAGATTTGCGAGTACTCTGCAGGTTTACTGTACAAGAGTTGACCGTTGTGTGTCCGTTTAAAGTCCCCATATCCACAAGAGTTGACCGTTGTGTGTACGTTTAAAGTCCCCATGTCCACAAGAGTTGACCGTTGTGTGTACGTTTAAAGTCACCATGTCCACAAGAGTTGACCGTTGTGTGTACGTTTAAAGTCACCATGTCCACAAGAGTTGACCGTTGTGTGTACGTTTGAAGTCACCATGTCCACAAGAGTTGACCGTTGTGTGTACGTTTAAAGTCCCCATGTCCACAAGAGTTGACCGTTGTGTGTACGTTTAAAGTCACCATGTCCACAAGAGTTGACCGTTGTGTGTACGTTTAAAGTCCCCATATCCACAAGAGTTGACCGTTGTGTGTACGTTTAAAGTCACCATGTCCACAAGAGTTGACCGTTGTGTGTACGTTTAAAGTCACCATGTCCACAAGAGCCCCTAACATGGAGGGCCCCAAAGGGTTTAAAATCGTGATCGTGATTGGCGTTTTTTGACCTTTCTGTGACCGTGATTGCCGAAATTTCCATTTCTGTGATCGTGATGGGACTTTGCCCGTGATCCGTGATGACAAAAAAATCAAGTCTCGTGATCGTGATCGTCATTTGTTTTTGTGATCGTGATGGGCATTATTGCAAAGCATTTTATTTTCAACGTTCATTTTTCACAGCTGTATCACTCTATGATCCTCTATTCGTCAAGGTGTTTGTGATCGTGAAAACAAAAATCGAGGTAACTGTGATCGTGAAAGCTAAAATTTCCCTTCCCGTGATCGTGATGATACCCCCCCTTTGGGGCCCTCAACATGGGGTCTGTATTATAGTGGTTACTGCCTTTGCGCGGCCGTGGGGTGTCTCTAGACTGACCCAGTAGTTCAAGTCCCAGTCTGAGCGTGAGAGAAAACAGACTTTGCGCTGTCGACACAGTCATAGGGTAGATGTATGAAATTCCGACCATTTTTCAAATATGAATCAGATTTATTTTTTACGGTTCGACGAGAGCGTTGTTTGAAGCACAAAAAGAAATAAAACTGATGAAACGAATAAAAAACAGAGAAAATTAATGAAGTTATCAACTTGCACATAATGAAGACTAGCTGTTTGATATATTTTTTTGTTTAATATTTGTAATAGCTTCAGTGCTAGTTTTAGGTTACTTTGAGGAGTATTATTTCTATTCTATTTTTTAATTCAATCATTTTTGAATCAGTCAAACACTGAAACTACTGCGAGATTTGGTAACAAGAATTGACAGCTTTCATAACAATGATCTACGTGTAGTTTCTGTTGGGAAAGTCCCTTTCCCAGAAAAGCTGACATCAAGCACACGGCCATTGAGAAGCAACAACAACACCACAATGAGAAATCCTAGAATTCTTGTCCGTGTGCCAAACGTGAGGAGTCTCGGCTTACATCTGCCTTCACTCTCGCCTTTTATAGTCTCGGCTAACCTATGTCACACAGGAGGGAGGAGGGGGGGGGGGAGATGGGGCACACAAAGAGTAAAACCTATGATAACAACAACAACAACAAACAACAACAAACAACAAACAACAACAACAACGACGAATGATTGAATTAATAAATAATGTATCGATTGACCATTGGATTTCCCTTCTTTGAGCCATGTGACGAAAGAGTCCAACTAATACTCATCAATTGACCGAGACTATAACTGAACGGAAGAATGCATGCATGTGTGCGTTGGTAAACAAATAAATAAATGAAAGGAACTCTGACTACAATCCATCGATATAGAAATTGTATTTGTATTATTGGCCACGGCAAAATATGACATTTGACACAGATCTCAACAGTCATCGTTATTCAAATCGACAACTGCATGGCGCGGTCGGACTTGTGTCATGTCTGCCTCGATCTGTGTCAAAGTGTCGTACATGGTTTTGGTTCAAGTTAAAAACAACAAATAACGTGTAGTCATATACAGTCCAACCTGTTAATACTGAGCGACCACCCGAGGGACTACCGTAAAGCAGTCTTAATGGACAGATGGTCGTTAAAGGACAGGTGTATTAAATAGAGAAAAACTCGTCGGCAATCCCTTTGGGTGGTCGTAACGGGCAGGTGGTCGTTATCAAGAGGTGGTCGCTAGGCCGGGGCAGGTTCGACTGTACTAGGTTTGGCAATCTTGTAAATTAATCTTCTTAGTAAGCAAAAACCTTAACAAGTAATTGTTTTATGTCCTCATAGGCCGCCTCAACAATTATTTTTGGACATGAACTGATGGCGCGCAAAAATGGGAAGGTCAGTCACTTGACCTAATCGTTCATTGGCGCAAAACTATATCATGTGCCTGTAATACATGACTCTGATGCGACGAATTCCGTCGCCGCTGTACTGCTTCGGGGTTTGCTATGATTAAAAACGTTTAATCGAGTCAGGGTCATTAGCAATAATAGAACATTAATAACCTATACACGGACTGATTCAAACGCCAGTAGCCCCATCACATATATATACGACGATACACTAGCGACAAAAGTAAGAATTGCGGAGATCATCGTAATGTTGTTTCAATCACTGACAGTGATAAGAAAAATGCCACTAAATAACCAATATTTTGCTAGCTTATCACAAACAAATGCTTGTTATTCTCTCAGGTGCCAGGAGAATGGTTCCGAATAACTCTCAATTACTCTATTGGCTTGCACATGTAGTATGCATTTAGAGCGCTTACTTCTCTTTGTTTATTAAATAACTAATTACAATTCAAACTTTTTGAGCTAGTGTGACATACGTAAGTTGCTCAAAAATGAAACAAGTCGCGTAAGGCGAAAATACAACATTTAGTCAAGTAGCTGTCGAACTCACAGAATGAAACTAAACGCAATGCAACGCAGCAAGACCGTATACTGACTCGTAACATCGTCAGTCCACCGCTCACGGCAAAGGCAGTGAAATTGACAACAGGGCCGGACTACCGGGAGGGTTATGGGGGTTGCGCAACCCCCCCCCCCCCCCCTAGCCTAAACATGTACCTTACTTATTTAAATTTTTTTTATTATTGCTTATTTTATGCCGTTTCATGCAAGGAGCGACCATTTTCCAATCTCAGAATATGACCTACCCGTCAGCTTCAGGGGGCTTCGCCCCCTGACCCCCACAACGAGGGGGGTGTGGTGGGTTCTAGGGTTTCCGGACCCCCCCCCCCCCCCAGCCAAAAAAAAAAAATATTGAATGAGGTATGCATTTCTTTATTTTACATTGAGTTTCAATTTTTGGGGTATTAATCAGTGACAAAATCTGCTGCCTGAAACTGGTAATGATCATCCTCAGAATGCACCAGATTGCACCATTTTGCATCCTTTTTTTCAAAATTTTCCGGGGGGGCATGCCCCCGGACCCCCCTAGCAAGCTAGGCGCTTCGCGCCTTCACACCCATATCTTTACAATATACTTTTCAAAAAAACCGGTCATAAAATGAACTGATCCGCCCCTGCCGCCAGGGGGGATGTCCCCCTGGGCCACCACTGGCAACCCCCCCCCTCCTCTTCGCCTAGTCCGGCCCTGGACAAGAAGAGCGGGGTAGTAGTTGCGCTGAGAACGATAGCACGCTTTTCTGTACCTCTCTTCGTTTTAACTTTCTGAGCGTGTTTTTAATCCAAACATATCATATCTATATGTTTTTGGAATCAGGAACCGACAAGGAATAAGATGAAAGTGTTTTTAAATTGATTTCGACAATTTAATTTTGATAATAATTTTTATATATTTAATTTTCAGAGCTTGTTTTTAATCCAAATATAACATATTTATATGTTTTTGGAATCAGCAAATGATGGAGAATAAGATGAACGTAAATTTGGATCGTTTTATAAAAGAAATATTTTTTTTACAATTTTCAGATTTTTAATGACCAAAGTCATTAATTAATTTTTAAGCCACCACGCTGAAATGCAATACCGAAGTCCGGGCTTCGTCGAACAATACTTGACCAAAATTTCAACCAATTTGGTTGAAAAATGAGGGCGTGACAGTGCCGCCTCAACTTTCACGAAAAGCCGGATATGACGTCATCAAAGACATTTATCCAAAAAAAGAAAAAAAAGTATGGGGATATCATACCCAGGAACTTTCATGTCAAATTTCATAAAGATCGGTCCAGTAGTTTGGTCTGAATCGCTCTACACGCACGCACACACACACACACACACACACACACACACACACCACACACACACACACACACAAAAACACACACATACGCACACACATACACACACACATACACCACGACCCTCGTCTCGATTCCCCCCTCGATGTTAAAAAATTTAGTCATAACTTGACTAAATGTAAAAAGAGACAAAGAACACAGTGATCTCTGTAATCATTTGTCACTGATACAAAGAACACCACTGAAAGACCACTGAATATCTTGCAAGATGATGCTTTACCAGTAAGCCATGTGTATGTACGGACACCTCTCACAGTGTACAGTGTTATCGACATCGGTTATAATCGGTTAAAGGCACACTGACTGACTCCTCCTGTAAACAGTTCGGCAATTCGTCATCTCATAGCAGGCCAGGATTTGACATGGGATAAAAGCACACCTCCACTAGGACACAACCCTGACCCTAAATACCCTGCCTGGTTGCAGTGGTCAATTCGAAATTGTTGATGAATTATTTTCTTAAAAGCCATTATATTACTGGCCTTTACAAAATCGATTCATCTGTAACCGAGTGCCGAAACACTACGATCACCTCGGGAGGCGAAGTGCAATCAAACAGGATTGAAAATGTTAGCCGCTAATTTCTTAGCCCTATAAAAACTGTTATGCAAACCCGAAGGTTTCCATGAACATACAGACAATCTTATGATGATAAAATCGTTTATTTAACGTCACTCTGTAAAAACGTTGGCGACATTTGTCTTAGATTAAGAACACACACAGGCACGCACACAAACTTTCCCTTTATGTACAGTGGTTCACCACCCTCCCGCCCCCCGCACAGTCTCGCTCATCTAATTAAAAAGTGTGTTAAGAGATACTTGGATATAAAATGGTATTTTTAAAAGTTCTGATAAAAATATATAGTAGCTGTATGAGAAGCAATGGCGTCAGCCGCAGCAATGTCTCTTCATATCCAGGGACCAAGTGTGTGCGTGTGCATAAGTCCAGCAATAAGTTTGGGACCTTGCCACCCAAGGTCTTTATTAAAACTTAAAAGATAGCTTAATTTTTCCTTTGAGGTATTTGGCAGGATATTTCTATTTGAGTTTATAAACTGAGTCAGGGGTTGAAAGTGGCATGAGTTCAAATCACACTCCAAAGTCAAATGAGCAATGGTGAGGTCGGATTGACAGGTGCATTTAAGCTCTAGAAATTGGTAGTTCCCAGCTTCTGCCCTTAGGCGGTTAATCCTTTTTATTACACGTGGGCATGCATTATATGTGTTCATCTGTTTTGATGGGGCTTCCCGAATGAGCCAGCCAGAGCTTATAGCCGTGTGCATATATTTGTTCCTTCATTCTCTCCAGAGAAGAGAGTCTGTAAGGCTACTGATCTCAGAAGCAGACATTGGCAGTTCTACCTCGGAGGCGCCTATGCCTTGGGCAGCTTCTTTAGCGGCTTTGTCCGCTTTCTCGTTGCCAGGCACGTTCACGTGTGCTGGACACCAGACCAGGTTAATCTCGCTTCCTTTTTTATATTTAGTCAAGTTTTGACTAAATATTTTAACATCGAGGGGGAATCGAAACGAGGGTCGTGGTGTATGTGCGTGTGTCTGTGTGTGTGTCTGTGTGTGTGTGTAGAGCGATTCAGACTAAACTACTGGACCGATCTTTATGAAATTTGACATGAGAGTTCCTGGGTATGAAATCCCCGAACGTTTTTTTCATTTTTTTGATAAATGTCTTTGATGACGTCATATCCGGCTTTTCGTGAAAGTTGAGGCGGCACTGTCACGCCCTCATTTTTCAACCAAATTGGTTGAAATTTTGGTCAAGTAATCTTCGACGAAGCCCGGGGTTCGGTATTGCATTTCAGCTTGGTGGCTTAAAAATTAATTAATGACTTTGGTCATTAAAAATCGGAAAATTGTAAAAAAAAATAAAAATTTATAAAACGATCCAAATTTACGTTTATCGTATTCTCCATCATTTGCTGATTCCAAAAACATATAAATATGTTATATTCGGATTAAAAACAAGCTCTGAAAATTAAATATATAAAAATTATTATCAAAATTTTTTTTTCGAAATCAATTCAAAAACACTTTCATCTTATTCCTTGTCGGTTCCTGATTCCAAAAATATATAGATATGATATGTTTGGATTAAAAACACGCTCAGAAAGTTAAAACGAAGAAAGGTACAGAAAAGCGTGCTATCCTTCTTAGCGCAACGAATACCCCGCTCTTCTTGTCAATTCCACGTGCACTGCCTTTGCCACGGGCGGTGGAGTGACGATGCTACGAGTATACGGTCTTGCTGCGTTGCGTTGCGTTCAGTTTCATTCTGTGAGTTCGACAGCTACTTGACTAAATATTGTATTTTCGCCTTACGCGACTTGTTTGTATTTGCCAGCTCCTTTATGGCAATGACAAGATCATGTCTTTTTGATCTTTTGTTAGATCTTAATGCTTCAATGGCTGCTTTGGAGTCAGAGAATATAGCTATCTTTTGAGGAGGAGTGTTCTTGAGATTGAGATGAACAAGCGACATGCAGATGGCAAGGAGCTCAGCTGAGAAGATCGAGTTTCTGTTGCACAGTTTAAATTTCCCAGTCATGTCATCGCTGGGGATTACAAAAGCTGACAGACAATTATCGGAAACCACCAGACCCATCACAAACAGAATTCCACAATCCACCGGTGTTGACTTAAAGGCCAACAACTCGGGTGCAGAGTTTGCTGTGAAAGGAGCGGTAGCCTCCCCTGTCACACATCAAACAATGTCCACTGTGCAGAGAGAGCACTATTCATTTCTGCAAATGTGACCAACTGGAGGGATGGTCTTATCCCATGTAAAATCCTGACCATACCTGAGACGGCAGTGAGTCGAACTGTGTAGAGGGACCCAAAGGGTTTAAAATCGTGATCGTGATTGGCGTTTTTTTTTACCTTTCTGTGACCGTGATTGCCGAAATTTCCATTTCTGTGATCGTGATGGGACTTTGCCCATGATCCGTGATGACAAAAAAATCAAGTCTCGTGATCGTGATCGTCATTTGTTTTCGTGATCGTGATGGGCATTATTGCAAAGCATTTTATTTTCAACGTACATTTTTCACAGCTGTATCACTCTATGATCCTCTATTCGTCAAGGTGTTTGTGATCGTGAAAACAAAAATCAAGGTAACTGTGATCGTGAAAGCTAAAATTTTCCTTCCCGTGATCGTGATGATACCCCCCCCCCTCCCCCCCCCGCCTTTGGGGGCCTCTGTGTACGCAAGAAGGAGTATGTGTTTCAGCGGTGATCTGTGTTATTATCAGCGATAACAAAAATAGTAATCATAACTGTGACTGGGATTTTTATGTGTCTTACGTTTGGCTGATTTTACCCCTGCTGATATTAGCATCATTAATTAAGTGTTAGTCTTCACTATGTTAGCGAGATATCGGTACTTCAGCAGTGTTATTCGTAATCAGAGCTTCAATATCAGTGATCAGCATTGTATGATGTAAGCATAGTAATTATCACTTTTGGCGTTAACATACCACCGATACATGAAGACCCTGAAATAATGAGCCTGTCAATGACGTATCGCGGGAAGGCTCCGCGAAGCTGCTTTGAAGTGGTGTGCCAACTCTGAGCGAAGTAGATGTGTGTTTGCCAACACTGATTAAAGGCAGTCTGTCCTGTACTGTCACTAAATCACATGTTAGAAAATGTTAAAACAGACACGGAGAGCTTTCGGTACATGATAACACTCAAGCTGCAAGCAAAATAGTGAATCAGTTGCCGTCTTCAACGAAAGAGAAACAATCACAAGAACCAGACAAACGAAACCAGATAAAACTGATAAGATACATGTTAGAAAATGCTAAAAAAAACCAACAACATTGAAGCAAAATCGACGGGCGCAGAGGCGTGGTGATAAGACGTCGGCCTCCTAGTCGGGAGGTCATGAGTTCGACTCCCGGTCGCTGCCGCCTGGTGGGTTAAGAGTGGAGATTTTTCCGATCTCCCATGTCAACTTATGTGCAGACCTGCTAGTGACTTAACCCCCTTCATGTGTACACGCAAGCACAAGACCAAGTACGCACGGAAAAGATCATGTAATCCATGTCGGAGTTCGGTGGGTTATAGAAACACGAAAATATCCAGCATGCCTACTCAACGAAAGCGGAGTGAGCTGACTATGCTCTCAGAGTATAGTGTGGGGAACCCAAATGGGTAAACGAGCTCACACGTAACCAGAAAATTCTGGAACGCTGAAGAAGAAGAAGAAGTAGAAGCAAAATAGTGAATTGCCGCTTTCAATGAAAGAGAAACAATCACAAGAACCAGACAAAAGAAACGAGACAAAACTGTTGAAACAGTACGTCATGTAAACAAAAAGAAGCTTGAAAGGTGAAACGAAACCAAAAATAAAAGAGTAACAAAGCATAGGAACCATACAGACGATATTGGGTTAAAGTCCACTCACTGATATCTGTATCCATGATCATGTAGGTAGATCTAGGTAATCGATCACCCGGCCGCTTCAGAGACTGATCTGTGTTTCTTCCAATGTGTTTAAAGTCACGAAGACTATTATCTCGTAACTTGAGTGTAAAGACCCTAGTTAAGACCCTAGTTTTCAAATTATCTGTTCATAATATCTGTAAAATGAACCTCTATTTCTCCCTCTCTCCCTTTCAAGACCGGATTTTCTTCTTCTTCTTCTTCTGCGTTCGTGGGCTGAAACTCCCACGTACACTCGTGTTTTTTGCACGAGTGGAATTTTACGTGTATGACCGTTTTTTACCCCGCCATTTAGGCAGCCATACGCCGCTTTCGGAGGAAGCATGCTGGGTATTTTCGTGTTTCTATAACCCACCGAACTCTGACATGGATTACAGGATCTTTTTCGTGCGCACTTGTGCTTGCGTGTACACACGGGGGTGTTCGGACACCGAGGAGAGTCTGCACACAAAGTTGACTCTGAGAAATAAATCTCTCGCCGAACGTGGGGACGAACTCACGCTGACAGCGGCCAACTGGATACAAATCCAGCGCGCTACCGACTGAGCTACATCCCCGCCCAAGATTTTCTCCGATTTGGGAGGTCTCACAAGGGGAATCCACTCCACTATCTATGTAATGGAAAATATCAAAGGGAGTAAGGTGTTGTTGTTGTAGTAGAGGCGCACCCGTCGGCTATTTCACAAATGAGAAGTAAGCTTAGTTGCGGCATAGGCAACCAGCTACACCGCAAAAGTATAGCTTCAGTTTTAGGTTTCAGTGTTTCTGGCGCCTGTGGTTCACGAGAAGTGTAGGCCTATTCACTGCCGATGGCTTATCACGGTTGCTGATCCTGTGCAGAATAGTCCTTTTGGAACGGATTTATTTCGCAGATTGTCAGTTAAGAAATCAATCCAATGAAACAATTCCCACGCTGCACAGAAATCAGCCAAGCAGTTGATTTTTGGCATCTGTCTAAGTAGAGGGGTTTTTGTTTGTTTGTTTGTTTGTTTGTTTGCTTAACGCCCAGCCGACCACGAAGTGCCATATCAGGGCGGTGCTGCTTTGACATTTAACGAGCGCCACACACAACACAGAAGTCGCAGCACAGGCTTCATGTCTCACCCAGTCACATTATTCTGACACCGGACCAACCAGTCCTAGCACTAACCCCATAATGCCAGACGCCAGGCGGAGCAGCCACTAGATTGCCAATTTTAAAGTCTTAGGTATGACCCGGCCGGGGTTCGAACCCACGACCTCCCGCTCACTGGGCGGACGCCTTACCACTAGGCCAACCGTGTTGGTTGCGGTAAGTGGAGGGATGGTCACAACCCATGTAAAACCCTGGAGACGACTGTATGATGAACACAGTCGAACCTGCCCTTGCGACTACCTCTCGACAGTGACCAACTGCACAAAACGACCACTCCTAAGGGTACCAGACGAGTTTTCTATATAATCCATCTGCCATAGCGATAACCTGACTATAACGATCCGTTTTGGTCGGTCCCTTAGGAGGTCGTTATAGGCAGGTTCAAGTGTATCTTTAAAGACTTGATTTCAATCAGCGACAGCTTTGGATGTGTCGGTGAGTGGAATGCTGCGGGTTTCAGAATAACCCGGCATGTCGTCATTATACGCTTTAAGTTCACTGCATCACTCAGTGAACTACCTCTTTCGCTATTTCGGTTGCACAGTCTGTGGAACCCGGCCCCTTTAAAGACACCCCCCTCCCCCCCCCCCTTCCTCCTCCCCTTCCTCCCCCCCCCCCCCCCCAATTGAAGGGCTTCCTCCCTTTTACGACCTTGTCTTTTCGCATTTTTTGTTCATAAGCCCTGTAAGCGATGTCCCTTACTAGATGAGGAACGAAAAGAAGTGTGGCCGTCACCAACTCCCTTGCAGACCAAACTATACGGCAGGAGTTGGAGAAAACGACAACATTTATCACCAGTGCTGGACTGATCGTGTAACCTCTGCGAACGCCAAGAAGAAGAAGACCCCAATTTTAAGACTCCCTCCTTTTTAAGACCTGATTTTCTCAGATGTGTGGATCTCTTAAAGGGGTTCCACTGTTACCTAGTTAGTATCTTCAATTCTCAAGAAATTAGCATGAGGTTACCATCTCGGTCATTTTCGGTTGGTGTTGACTGACTGCGAAAGTGTCATTTTCATGTCTCTGAGACGAAACACGTTTACACAGGGATGTTGATAAGATATACTTTTTTCGGCAAATAGGCCGAAACCTGATGGCCATATGAGTTTCGCCAAATTTGGAATGTCCTTGACATCAGCTTTTTCTCATCGTGACAAAGTTAGGCAACTCTGCCAAAATGGCTGCACAGTTTTTAAAATAAGTCATTTTGGCGTTTCGTAAAATTGACTGCCCGTGCCAAATGACATGTATCCTAGCTTATCATTTAATTCTAAAAAAACAAATGGGTAAACAACCAACGAATTTTTTTTAAAATTCATGTAACCATTCTGCGCGCTCTGCC